>NC_081149.1:25037980-25250480 GCF_958295425.1 Solea solea
GGTCATCTGCTGCCTCGTGTGGTCAATTTGTGTCACTGAGGTCAATCTGAACAAAGGATTTCAAACACGGAATTTTATAAAGTAAGACATTAGTGGATCAACAACTCCTGTGTGTGTGATCACTGTTTTCTCTATGGGCTTTGGTGTGGGAGAGTGAGTGGTTTACAAACCTCCTGTTGGAAAAGTCTGTCTCACAGTGAAATAAAGACATGAACACGTTCTGAAGACATCGTAGACTTAAACTGACGTAGATTTTATTACAGGAGTCTTTTGTTCAGTGGCTAAAATCTTCAGGAAACTCAGCTCTTTGAATAATCACCAATCCAATCACACAAGTGTATGCAATAACCTTTAATTTAAGCTCGGATAAACATCAGTGTCTTTTATCTGCCCATGACATTCAGACCATAAATCTGTGAATCTTTAAAAAGCAACATATTTCTGTAAAAAAAAAAAAGAGCTCTGCCTCTCTCTGACTGAAAACACCTGCCGACACATCCACACTACCTTTTGTTTTCAAAAAAGGTTTGCCTGCCGTCCACACTAAACTGAAAATGTTTTCTTTTAAAAAAGGTTTGCCTGCCGTCCACACTAAACTGAAAATGTTTTCTTTAAAGAAAAGGTTTGCCTGTCATCCACACTAAACTGAAAATGTTTTCCTTGAAAAAGGTTTGCCTGCCATCCACACTAAACTGAAAATGTTTTCTTTGAAAAAGGTTTGCCTGCCATCCACACTAAACTGAAAATGTTTTCCTTGAAAAAGGTTTGCCTGCCATCCACACTAAACTGAAAATGTTTTCTTTGAAAAAGGTTTGCCTGCCATCCACACTAAACTGAAAATGTTTTCTTTAAAAAAAAGGTTTGCCTGCCGTCCACACTAAACTGAAAATGTTTTCTTTAAAAAAAAAGGTTTGCCTGCCATCCACACTAAACTGAAAATGTTTTCTTTAAAAAAAAAGGTTTGCCTGCCATCCACACTAAACTGAAAAACTTTTTTTCTGCATTTTTTAAACCATAGAAAACAACGATACAATTTCCTGATTGGTTTTATTATTGTCCACGACTAGTCTGTCGTGGACAAGAAAGAAAAACAAACTCGTACACACACACGTGCCCAGACAACCTGAATGGTCTCGTGTAACACCACTGTATGTTTTCAGAGCGCTCACAGGTGCGTTCACATCGTAACATTTACAGTAAAGTCAGTATCAGTAGACTCGAATACCACGTCAGTCGCACTTGGCAACATGGATCCCATGATGCACCTCCGCTTTATTTCTGCGACACTCAGTGTTTACATTCATGTTCAAAGTCCAATTTTAGACAGACTTTAAGACAATAATTCACTTTTCTTAATGTCTCTTAATCTCACTGTCCACTGTTTGTTTTTCTGTCACATAAACTGATTCAATAAACACTAGTTTATGGAGAGATACAGCGCCACCTACAGAGGCGGAATCAGGCGATTTTGTCCTCCACGCATAAACTCAGACTCTGTAAGCACCTCATTCAGTGCTCTGGACCCGAGTCCGTCCCCTCAAGGTTCAAAGGTCTGTCCACGTGCTCGTCTTCTGACCGCAGTGTCCTTGTCTCTTCCTCTTGTTCCACACGTGAAACTCCTCCCACACCATGATGACCCACCACCACTTTGTCCTTCTGAATCCATAACTCATTCGCTCCACTTGAACCCGCTGCCTGGCTCCGCCCCTCGCCACCCGCCCATGCACCAGTCTCATCTCTGACTGTGGAGCGCGGACACGACGGGGGACTGCTGGGGGCCGCCGGGCTGAGAGACAGGCGGCCACATGATGGGAGTCTGCTGCATGTGGTAGTGGTGGTGATGCATGTGGTGGCCAGAAGGTGGCGGCGGCGGCGGCATCCAGACTGACTGATTGCCAGGTGGTGAGGAAGCCCAGAATGAACCAAAACCTGACGTGGATGAAGGGACTGGGGGGGAGCAGGCCGTGGACGCCTGGGCGGGGCCACTGCCGGCGCTGGAACTGCACTCCGACGCCCGGAGTTTGGAAAACATTGTGATGGCGTCGGGGAAGTTAGGAGGCGTGGCGGGCGTGTTTCTCGGAGTACACATCTGTGGGAAGAAACCAAAAAGCAAGAGTTAAAAGCTAATCATTCCTTTCTCTTCATCCACACATAAAAAAAAGCACCTCACAGTTTTCAAAATAAATGTCTTTCTCCTCATCCGCACTAAAAAAAACTTGCAGTTTTCAAAATATATGTCTTTCTCCTCATCCGCACTAAAAAAAACTTGCAGTTTTCAAAATAAATGTCTTTCTCCTCATCCGCACTAAAAAAAACTTGCAGATGCTGCGGAGAGATGTTCTCCGCAGCAGAGCAAACCCTCCTCATGGAGGTATATGAGGATTACAGCCACATAATCCCAAAGAAGGGCAATACCGCGGCAATCAATAAAGCGAGGGATGTGGCGTGGCAGAATATTGCCGACAGGCTGAATGTGTAAGTGACAAAGAAAATGAAGTATTTCAGCATCATCATGTTATATAAATCCTCCATCAAAGGGACAACATATATGGAGACAATAATCTACTTCTTCTTGATGGTTTTTGTTTTAAACTAATCAATTATGTGGACCTATTAATGCAACCAAAGCCCTAAAATGAAAAGGAAAATCCCCAAAGAACAAACAGACAGCCCTAATAAGTAACATTCATATGAACATAATTAAAATAGCATTATTGTTTCACTGCAATTTATGTGAAATTCTCCATATTTGATCATTTGGCAGCCCTAGTAGTAATGTTAGAAAGTGATATTCATCACATTTATCAACTGATTGTTATGCAAATCGATGGGATAGCTTTCATTTATTTCCTGCATGGCCAATTGTATAGAATTGATATCCTTTTCATTTAAGCCTGTCATTTTTACATGCTGTATTTGTGCTACTTCTGTATTTTGTCCCAGATGCTATATGTTGAATTGTTGTATTTTCATTTTATTTTATGTAAAGCACTTTGAATCACCATGTGCTAAAATGTGCTATATAAAGTAGCCTTGCCTACATTTCTGATAATAATAATAGGCTACATTTAATCAAAGTATTTGACATGACTCATCACATTTATCATACAATTGATGGTAGATTATTACATGACGAAATGCAATGTTGGTTATCATTCTATAGGAAATAATCATATGACAGATCTATTGATTGTAAAAAAGTTATTATTTATCTAGAATCATTTAGCAAATCAAGCAATTCAATGGAGACGAGGAGCCCTATTACAGTAAGTGAATGCAGGTGACAGCAAATCAATCATCTATCTCCTATCAATCGGAGGCCCTAACCCTTGTTACATCAAAACAATGATGATCTCTTTAAATTTCCTTTTATTATATTTTTTTGCTAATTAGTTTAATTTTGTATTTATTTGTGTCTTATTTTTTATTATATTTTATTTTGGTGATAATGTTCTTTAATGTACTTATAGATAATATATAATTATTAGTATAAATCATTTCTTTAATACATTTTATTATATATTTTATGATTTACATATTATTTTATCATTCCATGACAGTTGTGTGTCTCTGTTTCTGTCTATTGGACATTCTTTGATCATAGATGGTGCTAAGCTTCACTTTTAGCCTGCTACACACCAGGTTTGCCCGGCAGCATAAGTTACCATGGTTACATGGCTGGCATTCACATTAGCCACCTTGGTGGAACAGGGTTGAGGCTCAGATTGATGGAAATGAAACCTGAGCCACAGTTATAGCTTAGCCATGGTTGAGGCTTAGCCAGAGTCATAGTTTCCATGGTTACTGAGTTGGGGCTAATCTCAGCCTCTTTGATGGAACCGAACTCTCACTCATATTAGCCAGACTTGGCCATTTAAGCTTGGCTTTGCCTTTAGCCTGCTTGATGGAATACCCCCCAGATCACTGAGGCCTAAACCTCAACACTACACAATCTTAATGATCCCGACTAGATCTAAATCCTACTGAATCCCAAAGATTCCCAATTATTCCTGCTGAAATCTACCCGTGTTGACTTAATTCCAGCTTATTTCTGTTCATTTCTGCTTAAAACATGTTGATTTCCACAGATCTATAGCAGTTTCCAAAAAATCCCAACTGATTCCGTCTAAATTCAGGAACAACCTCCCGATTTCCAGCCGACTCTCTCACACAAACACACACAGTGACTCACCATCTGGTGGTGGTGAGTGGGAATGTTCACCTCCTGGAAGAAGGAACTTAAAGCCGTCTGCAAAGAAAGGGGCGGAGTTATGAGTAAGTTTAGTTTTACTTTGATCTTTATCATTTCCGTTGTCGTCACGACGATCGACGTCACACCTCTGTTAGCAGTAGCAGCTATTTGACTAAATCCCGCCCCTTCTCACTGCCCTCTGGTCAAAGCTCCGCCCCATAACACTGGAACTATTTTATTGTGTCATTACTAACTTTGTTTGGGGCAGAGAAGTAAAACTAGTAACAGTAAATCCATTACTGAACTAATCTATTCATCAACTATTTAATCTGTTAAATTTAAATATACCAGTTTATGTCTTTTTTCAGCTTCTTAAATGTGAATATTTTCAGAGAACTCCTTCAAAGTGATGAATTTACTTTGAGAAAATCATCATTTCCACGTTTGACAAACACGGTTTTTTTTCTCTGACACTCAAAGGTCAAAGGTCAGTGACTCCATGATGTAAACAAGATGCTAAGCTAACGTTAGCCTCGGCGGCGCGTGGCCTGAATCCTAATAAAGTGACTGAATAATGAAACATTAATGAAACAAATGTGTTCTTTGAATGTTTGTATGTGTGGTTACTGATGAGCAGACGCAGGAGACGCGAGTGAGTGAGGAGCGGAGCAGACAGTGGATCCGGAAGTGAGGCTCCGGAGAGCGGACTCACCTCGAACTGCCAGTGCGCCGCCTGGAGCAGCTGCTTGGCCTGATCTGCGGCGCAGCCCGCGGTCAAAACAAACTGGTTAATCATGACCTGGTGGCGCAGTTCGTCCATGTTCACCGACATGTTCACTCCAACACTGAAGAAAACTGAAAGGAAAAGGAAAATAAAAGTAAAACTACGAGCGGAGCGGCTTCTCCTGCGTCTCTTCTCCGCTGAGTCTCCGCAGCAGCAGCAGCAACAACAAACACGAGAGCGACGCTCATTGGTCAACGCCGCGGCGACGCGAGCGCTGATTGGCTGACGAGGGGAGGAAGCGTTTGAACTCACTGGGGCGTTTGTTTTCTCTGTCAGGGACACTCCCGGTGAGCGGAGACGACAACAGCGATCGCCCCGCCCCTCTGCGGTTTGACCCAATGAGTTTGTGCACGCGCTATATTTCGAGCTCCAGTTGCACGCTGACGTCACGTCTTTCCACGGAGCTGATTGGCTGTAAATTAATTGTAAATACCGTCAATATTCACCGTTAAGTTCACGATTTATTATTTATTTTATTATTATTTTATTGTTTTTAATATCATTGTTTTTGACTCATGCTTTGAATTTAACTTTGTTTATAATCTTTTTGCATATTTCTATTGTTAGTGCCATGTTTAACAATTATTTACATAATCGATTCATCTGATTAGATGTTTGGTTCAAAAATAAAAGTAAATAAGTATTTTTCATCACTTTTAATGATTTCTGTCTCATGGAGCAAAGAAACCAGAACATTTCAGAAGCTGAAAATAATTACAATAATTAGATAAAAAGAATAATAATTAAATAAAGAAAGAAAACAAAAGGTTTGACTAAAAGGGAGCTTAAAATATAACATTTATAAAAATATATAATTTATAATTTATATCATTTGATTTATATGATATATAAATTAAATGATATATGTATATATATATATACATATATATACATATATATGAGGAAAGAAAATATTAATTATAAATCTGTTTCAAAACACAGCTGCAGCTTTTCATCTTCATATTTATGAATTTAATAAATGTATATTGTTTGACTAAATGATTTGTATTTTGTTTCTGGATAATCGTGACAGGAACGCCCCTGACCATGTGACCATGTGACCATGTGACCCTGTGTGTGGGGCAGCAGCTGCCTGAATAATTCAGCTGTGACACACGGAGTGTATCTATTATTGATGGTTGCTCTGTGTTACCGTGACAACAGCAGGACACAACAGCAACCACCTGACTTCACCTGGAGAAACACGCTGTAGTGAGAGATCATCGTGTTTTTACGTCACATGACACAACAAGATTTAAACCGCTTAATGAAAAAATAAAAATCTACGTCAGTTTAAGTCTATGATATCTATGTCACATGTTCACGTCTTTATCTCACTGTTTGTAAGCCACTCACTCTCCCACACCAAAGCCCATAGAGAAAATCAGTGATTTTAAGCTCACACACACAGGAGTTGTGGATCCACTGCTGCCTCCAGTGTGACAAGTGACTTTACACCAGACTCCTGTAGTTGTTGGAGATTCACACACGTTTTTACGATTGTTAAGTAGTTTTCAGTGATCTACAGTTCGGTGCTGCTTCAGCTTGTGTGTGGGACGTCTTTTCCTGTGACGACACTCTGGCCAGTCAGTGTCCGGTAGTCTGACCAATCATCACATAGTACCTGAACTCAGCACGCCTGAGCAGGTACTAAAGACAGTACCTGGTACCAGGTTCAAGTGTGTTATTTTGTCAATTCGGCATTTGAAAACCTTCGTTCAGATTGACTTCACTGTCACAAAGTGACCACACGAGGCAGCAGAGGACCAGCAGCTCCTGTGTCCCCGCCAGCTCAAATCACTGATTTTCTCTGTGGGGTTTGGTGTGGGAGAGTGAGTGGTTTACAACGTGACGTAGTTATTGTAGACACTTAAACTGACATCTATGTTCTATAGCATTTTCATGTTGTTAAATATGATCTGAATCTGAGCTGCACTTCATTACATGGTGTATGACGCCCCCATCTGTTTATGAGTGAGCACTGCAGCTCAATCTCTCCAGCTGCGTGCTCGTCTATAATCTCTCTGACCCCGGCGCTCTGCAGGGTCACTGTGGTTGGCTGCTCCCTCCCTGACCTCTGACCCCCCCGGGAACGACGAGACGTCTGTGAGCAGAGACAAGGATGTGATGTCATTTATTTATTTCCTTCTTTTCTTTCTTCCCTCAGACCTTTCCAACAGGAAACTGAAGTTTGTGAACCGCTCACTCTCCCACACCAAAGCCCATAGAGAGAATCACTGATTTTAACAACCGTATATTTTTCAAAATAATGTTTCTATTCATCCACACTAAAAAACTACCTTATATTTTTCAAAATAAATGTTTCTCTTCATCCACACTAAAACATAACCCTTGCAGTTTTCAAAATAAATGTTTCTCTTCATCCACACTAAAAAAAAACCTTGCAGTTTTCAAAATAAATGTTTCTCTTCATCCACACTAAAACACAACCCTTGCAGTTTTCAAAATAAATATTTCTCTTCATCCACACACAAAATAACCTTGCATTTTTAAAATAAATGTTTGTCTTCATCCACACTAAAAAAATAACCTTGCATATTTCAAAATAAATGTTTCTCTTCATCCACACTAAAAAAATAACCTTGCGTTTTTCAAAATTAATGTTTCTCTTCATCCACACGAAAAAAATAACCATGTTTTTTTCAAAATAAATGTTTCTCTTCATCCACACGAAAAAAATAACCATGCGTTTTTCAAAATAAATGTTTCTCTTCATTAACACTAAAAAAAATAACTTTGCAGTTTTCAAAATAAATGTTTCTCTTCATCCACACTAAAAAACAACCTTATATTTTTCAAAATGAATGTTTCTCTTCATCCACACTAAACCGTAACCTAAGTTTCTGTTCATATACACTGAAACATGACTTTGCCGTTTTCAAAATAAATGTCTGTTCTGCTGCACTAAAACAAGCGACGTTCACTCGCTAACGTCTGAGCCGTCAGTCACAGCGGCGGTCGGCAGCTTCACGTCACTTTTATTGCTTTACAGTTTCTTTTGTGAGGAGCCTCAGAAAACCAGTGAGCCACGCTAATGGAAACATTCAAGGGGCCAAAGCTTTGTGTTCCGCTGCTGTGTTTTCTCTTATGGACAAAAAAGAAGAAGAAGAAGAAGAAGAAGAACATTCCTTCACTCGCACACACTTTGTGTCACTGATCCAACAAATCATTGTCAAATAGATGCGCTCACATCAGTGTGATGTCATCATATTTAAGATTAGAAGAAGAGAGAAGAAAAAACTGATTTTAGCCACTTTAACAAAAGATTCATTTCACTCTAAGTCTCTGATGTCTGTGTCACATGATCACAGACTTTTCCAACAGGAAACTGAAGTTTATAAACCACTAAATGTCACTAAATTAAATCCAAATGCAGAATTTTTAAAGCCGAAGTTACAAAATGAGACATTTGAACTTTGTGATGGAGGAACAGCTCCTGTGTTTGTGACGTTAAAATCACTGATTTTCTCTCTGGGCTTTGGTGTGTGTGTGTGTGTGTGTGTGTGAGTGTGTGTGTGTGTGTGTGTGAGCGACGTCGTGTGTCCTCTGCTGTGACCACAGGCCTCTGTTTGAGAACCTGCAGCTTCAGTTGACATGAGGCTGATTAAAGATCCGCTGCTATGGAAACCAGCCGACCAATGGAGGAGCAGGAGGCTGTTTACAGGGGGGAGGGGGGTGGGGGGGGGTTCTGTTTCTATGGTTGCTGGACAAACCTCCTGCAGCCAGGTATTAAACTGAGCCCTGCTGACACACACACACACACACACACGCACGCAGAAGAACAAGAAGAAGAAACTGTGTCCACAGGAATTTATTAACTACAACTGTGAGGACAGGTGAAGACGCAGAGCTCAACACAGACGGGTGAGTTTATGTTTTTATTCTTTAACACACACACACACACACACACACATTTAATCCTAAACTGAACCAATTCCTCAGAAATTAGGTTCTGCCTCATTAGGACCAGGTTCTGGTCTCCATGAGGACGACTGGTCCTTACAAAGTAAGAGTTTGGGACAGAACACACACACACACACACACACACACACACAGTAAACATTTCCATTTTAAATCAAATATACGATTCGTTATTGTGGTTAAATATGTGTGTTTGACTTTAAAGAGACTTTTTTTTCTTCTTTCTCTGTGTGTGTGTGTGTGTGTGTGTGTGTGTGTTTGTTTGTACGCGCGCGAGCAGAAATAAACTTTAATGACAACAAAATAAATAGTAATAATAATACATTTTCACAATGAAAAGACAGAATGTGTTTATCTGTCATAAAGTATAAAAGTGACGTCATTGACGGAGGGTCCAAAAAAAGACGGAGTTTATTCTGCGCGAGAAACAAAAAAATAAAAATAATTCAATTAAATTTACAGTGACGCGGAGAAAGAGCGTGTGTGTGTGTGTGAGACTGAGTGAGAGAGTGAGGTTTCCAGAATCTTCGAAGTTTCGTTGTCGGAAGGCACACACACACACACACACACACACACTCTCTCTCTCTCTCACACACACACACACACACACACACACTCTCTCTCTCTCTCTCACACACACACACACACACACACACACACTCTCTCTCTCTCTCTCACACACACACACACGTATAGAATGTTAATGTACAAAGGTGAAAGTGCGTGACTTCACGCGCTCACACAGACTTGACTGTTTTTAAATGTGATCTTCATCATCATCATCATCATCAGTGTTGATTCTGCGCCGTCACACTTTACCGAGAGTGTGTGTGTGTGTGTGTGTGTGTGTCCAGGTATTACTAATGTTGTGGGGACCTAAACCTGTTTACACAGTCACATTATGGGGACTTGCCAAAAATCAAGTCCCCATAACGTAAATGACTACATTTTAAGGTGAAAATATGTTTTACGGTTAGGGTCAGGATTAGGATTAGGATTAGGCCAGTAGTAACTGTGGTTAAGGGTTAGGGTAAATCTCCAGGAAATGAATGTAAGTCAATGCAATGTCCCCTCAAGTCATGAATGCCAAACATGTGTGTGTGTGTGTGTGTGTGTGTGTGTGTGTGTGAGAGAGAGAGGAAGGAAATCAGTCAAAAAAAAATTAATCCAGGGCCGGACCAGGCCTTTATGGGGCCCTGAGCTGAGTTTGATCACATGACTGTTATTGATTTGAACACTAGAGGGCAGTAAAGTGTCCTCATATTCATTTAATATTTAAATATATATAAAGTTCAAATGTTTTTTTTATCTCCACACACTAATAGGGGGCCCCTGGTGATCTAGGGCCCCTGGTAGCTGCGGCTTTGAATAAATCACATAGAAAAGTAAACGCTTGTTTTCAGGGATTAAGTTTTCTTCTTTCATTTTTATTCCTTATTGATGTTTGTTTTTCTGAATGTTTCAGGTACTGGCAGCAGTGACAGGGGGAGGCGCTATAATAGGGGGAGGAGCTGTAGTGACCCAGAGGACTGAGGTGTTGGACACAGCGATGCTGTCTCTGACCTGTGCTGACCCCTGGCCTGAGGGCTCAGTGGGGCTGGAGGAGGAGGTGGTGACTGCGGCCGCTCAGGCCGAGCAGCAGCAGCAGCAGCAGCAGCAGCAGCAGCAGCATGACAGCAGCTGCAGCAGCAGCAGCAGCAGCTCCGTGTGTCTGGACGACAGTTTGACCAGCCTGCAGTGGCTGCAGGAATTCTCCATCCTCGGTGCCAGCGTGCCACACAGCGTCCACCACCATCACCAGAGCCACTTGTTCGGCCACCAGCCGCCGGGCTCCGACGGCCCCGCCTCCCCGCTGGCCGGGGACCCTGCCTCCGTGGACATGCCCCTGACCCCCGGGAAGCCCACCGCGGCGGCCTACAGCAGACTGCAGTCCCTGCCCAGCATCGTGGCTCACGGTCACTGTCCCGACGAGGTCGACTACACGACCAACGCCAACATCAAGCCGCCGTACTCGTACGCCACGCTCATCTGCATGAGCATGCAGGCGAGCAAGAAGAGCAAGATCACGCTGTCCTGCATCTACAAGTGGATCACTGACAACTTCTGCTACTACAGACACGCTGATCCCACCTGGCAGGTACACACACACACACACGTGTCAAACACCAAAGTCCAGAGAGAAAATCAATGATTTTAGCTGCAGGGACACAGGAGCTGCTGGTCCTCTGCTGCCTCCTGTGGTCCCTTTGTGTCACTGAGGTCAATCTGAACAAAGACGTTTAAATGCCAAATTCACAAAATAAGACATTTGAACTTAGTGATGGAGGCAGCAGTGGATCTCCTGTGTGTGTGTGTGTGTGTGTGTAATGTTAAAATCCCTGATTTTCTCTCTGGGCTTTGGTGTGGGAGAATGAGTGTTTTACAAACTTCAGTTTCCTGTTGGAAAAGTCTGTCTCACAGTGAGATAAAGACGTGATCATGTGACGTACACATCGTAGACTTAAACTGACGTAGATTTTAGTCTTTTGTAAATATAATTTAAAAACACACAAACGTCCACAGCTCGCAGGGATTTGAAAACAAATTTACAAATGAACAAAAGCCACGGTCCCTACAGAAAGGGAGCGTCAATTCTTTTTATTTATTTATTTTGACCATAAGTCACACAATATTTAACACAATATTTAACAGACTGCCAAGACCACAGAAATCTGAGCCGAGTGCGGTGACCGGTTTTCTGCATCGATGAAGGAGTCGCGGCAGATTCCCGCCGAAGGTTCAGGAATTTCTTTGGAGCAAAGTTTAATTTAGCTGGATAAATGGTTGACGGAGCTGTGAGCCGTGGCGTCTCGGCGTTATTGTAAGGCCGTGCATGGGGCAGATAATGTTTAACAAAGGTCACGGGGGTCACTGCTTTACTCAGGATCGGGTGAAGGTGCAGGTGCTGCGATGGAGCGGCTGGTTTAATGCAACGGTGCACAACATTAGCACCATGTCCTGTGCTTCCTGCTGCATTGCACGGGAACATTCATGAGTTGATGGGAAAAGTGGTTGCAGACAGGATCTGTCATCACAGGGTCTTCTCTTTACTGTAACTCCTACATCGCTTACAAAATTCAAAAACTATGGTCAGGTGATCTGTCCAGGGTGTGAGCCCCGCTATCCTGGAGACGGGTGGATGGATACCAGAAAGCTTTGCGCTCATATAATTCCTATTCCCTCTGCCTGTGACTTGTACCGCCACCAGATGGTGACGTGGGATACTACAGGACCCTGATGTGCGAGTAAACCAGGGTCCGCGATATTCGACTTGCAATGACACTTTGGCACGTGCGACATGTGTGTGGAAGTAAACGACAGGCTCAAGTTTCTGCTTCTTAAATAAGTTGTTTGATGAAGTTATAACGTGAAGATGTCTGTTTTTTTTTTCTCCAGAACTCCATCCGTCACAATCTATCACTCAACAAGTGCTTCATCAAAGTTCCGCGGCAGAAGGACGAGCCAGGAAAGGGTGGCTTCTGGAAGATTGACCCGCAGTACGCCGAGCGCCTCCTGAGTGGCGCCTACAAGAAGAGGCGAATGCCTCCGGTCCAGATCAACCCGGCTCTGCAGAACAGACTCAGGGTCAACCTCCCACCACTGTCCAGACGCCCTGCAGGAGGTCATATTGGCCTGTGCATTAATCCAGACTCCCAGCGCCTTCTACAGGAGTTTGAAGAGGCAACCGGTGCTGACCAGAATTGGGATCCCCATCTGGCTGAGGGGACCATGCTGGGATCCTGGCCGGTGGTCAGAGGACGACTTAAGAGGAAACAGTCGCTGGGCTCCAGAAGTGGTGCAAACAAAGTCCTGCGGCGCTCCAGCTCTCCACTGCTCTCTGATGAACAGAAGGAGATCGGACCTCTGAAGGGAGACTTTGACTGGGATGCCCTGCTGGACTCGGCCCTCAGTGGGGAACTCAGTCTGGAGGGAGAAGAACACCTGAGTCCCATCATGAAAGATGACGAATTGACAGTGCGAGGGAGACACATCTCCCCCACTGGAGCCCCTGCGGGGACAGAGGACGCCCACGTACTGGCGGAGACCCAAAGGAGAAATGACTTTGATGAGGAGACCTTCCTCGCCACGGCCTTCCTGGAGAACCCCTGGCCTGAAGAAGAACAGAGCCACAACGATTTCCTGTGTAGCTCCACTGTCAACCTGGACCAGCTGTTTGACCTTGGAGACTCATTAGGTGGTGACCCCAGCACCCGGGTGGACTCCCTCCTTTGAGGAACAACCTCGTTCCAGGTCCTGTTTTCCTGTAAAAACCCTTCACAGATGTACTGTGGAATATTTTTTTACTGTTCAATCAGCTCTTCATGTTTTGAGATTGAAATTTTGAAGCAGGATTCATGTTGGATCCGTACTCACGATGCCTACTGAGCAAAGATGCCACGAGGTCCATCATCATCGTCATCATCTTCATCAACAAAACTGCTTTGAATCACGTTTTCAGGAACTGTGAAATGACTTCAGACTGCGGCGTTATGAGGAAGCACAGGCCAATCAAATCGTGCTATGCAAACATTCTGACACAGGGGCTAGCCAATCAAATCACGTTCTTTTTTTCATGTTTAAACTCCGTCAAAACGTCGTTCTCAGACAATATCGATTCAGTCGTTTCACCCACAGACCGCGAACACAGCGCTAGCATCACTTAGCAACTCTCGCTAATTTACGACAGTCATCTTTGGCTCGGTCTTCAGAGAGCAACTCTGCCTCACTGCCAATTCATCCCTGTGGCCCACTGTGGTACTACAGCCACATAATTCCCGGTGATCATAAATGATCCAAATATTCCAATAAGAGGTTTTTGGCTCTTTTCCATCACACACTTCTAACTCGACGAGGTTCAGCTGAGCCGATGCTAACATGTGATGTCATCAGACTGCCGGCCTCTGATTGGTCAGAGAGTGTCGTCACTGAAGAGTCACGAGTCAAAGCAACAATGTCCAACTGTAGATCAAAGTTAAAAAGACAATGATTCACTTTCAGTCACTCGTTTCTGTGTTTGTGTCATGTGATATGATGACTCCACCCATGTTGAGGAGGAGCTATGAAGTGACTGACACCAAGCCGAGTGGAGTTAGACGTGTGTGATGGAAACGTGTCTCCTGGCGCTCACATTTACATCCATCTCTGCTCATAATGTCTTCATTTTGACAGCAATAATAACAATAATAATAATTACAAAATGACACCATTATGTCAAAGTACAAAGCACTTGTTTCGCTCTCTGCTCGTGAGAAAACTGATGATAAAATCTCCCGTTTAATAAAAACACAAACACATTTCATCCGACTCATCGTTCCTGTTCTTTGGATTCCTCCAACATTCACCCTGCGCCTCTGCCGGTCACGTCGGTTCCAACCAAAATATCTTCAGATTCGGCCGCAGAGTTTTACGACGAGTCTGTTTACGTCGTTAAAGACGCTGCAGTTGTGAAACAAGGCTGAAAAAAACAAACCTGCGCCACTCACAACAACATATTTGCCAAATGATGTTTGGTGTCGGCGTGATTTACCGTTTTAGCGTTTAGCTTTTTTTGCGTGTTGTTTTATTTTGTACTAACTGTTCTCTGTGTATGTTGTTTTAAAAGAAAATAATTAGAACCAGTTTACGTAGAATGATGGAAATTCCCTGTAGTTTCTTTCATCTTCTTCTCTGACTTCCTAAGAGTAGATATGAAGTGAAGTGAAGGACACGCCAGCTTCACGTCTCAAAGGTCAGAGTGGACACGGAACTGCTGCGGGCAAAATTCAACAAAAACCAACTGTGACGAGCTTTAAATGTGAGAAACTGCTGCGTCCTTCGTAAATGAATACCTGACCTTCTCTGTGCCAAGAACAACACCTGAGACTCGACAGGGCGGGGCAGAGTGTGAGGAGGAGGCGGGGACGGCTATCCCAACCAACTCATGAGCGGATGGACCTTGGACATGTTGTTGTTGTTGGACACACTGTGTGTGTGTGTGTGTGTGACTGTGAGCGCCCCCTGTACTGAGAAGCAGCCTGAAACACAGACATGAGGAAATCAATCATAAAGTCAGTGACGTCTTAAGAACACGTTTTTATAAACCACTCACTCTCCCACACCAAACCATCACTAAGTTCACATGTCTTATTTTGTAAAATTCAGCTTTTTAAATCCTTAATTTAGATTAAAATAAGTGACACAAAGTGACCACACGAGGCAGCAGAGGACCAGCAGCTCCTGTGTCCTCGCCAGCTAAAATCACTGATTTTCTCTATGTTCTCTATGGTTTGGTGTGGGAGAGATAAAGATATCGCAGACTTCAGCTGACATAGATTTCTCATGTGTTCACAGAGAGTGAGCAGCAGGTGGCGCTCACACATCTTTCGCGCTCCTCCATCAGTGACCTTTCTAAAGTGTGATAACGGCGTCTTACCTCGTGATTGTTTCGGTGAAGTTGCAGACACAGTTTTCTTTTACTTTTACCGTTTTTATTTGATTTTCCACTTTTCTTTGATAATAAAAAACCCAAACTCTTCCTGAAGTGTGTCTCACTGATGTAACGTCAGGATTATCGCTCACATTAATCCCACTGAAGATTCTGTTCCACCTGCTAAACCTGGGGTTTGAAAATGGTCATGTTTGAATGACAGGAAGTAAAGGACATACAGGTGTAACCATGGTAATGGGGTTTGTTTACATGTTTTAATTCAACTTAACCATTTCTTTTTGGGTAAAAGAGATGAAACTTTGGTAATAACTCTGCAGCGCCACCATCAGGACTGGTGTCTCATGTTGGAGTTCAGCTTTGAGAAGTAGGCGGAGCCTCACAGTCGATCAGATTTGACCGACTTCAGTGAACGTGTTTAAGTAAAGACATGAGGCGCTAAAACCTTACATGTCGAAGGCTACGTGTTTATCCTAACTACTACTAAACTACCAAACTACCAGCAAAAAAACTACTATACTACCAATAAAATTACTACTACTAAACTACCAGCAAAACAACCACTAAACTACCAATAAAATAACTACTACTAAACTACTTAACTACCAGCAAAACAACTACTAAACTACCGATAAAATAACTACTACTAAACTACGAAACTACCAATAAGATAATTACTTCTAAACTACCAGCAAAACAACCACTAAACTACCAATAAAATAACTACTACTAAACTACGAAACTACCAATAAAATAACTACTACTAAACTACCAGCAAAACAACCACTAAACTACCAATAAAATAACTACTACTAAACTACGAAACTACCAATAAAATAACTACTACTAAACTACCAGCAAAACAACCACTAAACTACCAGCAAAACAACTACTACAAAACTACTAAACTACCAGCAAACAACTACTAAACTACCAATAAAACTACAGTAGGAGGTGATTCAGCTGTTCGACCTCCTGTCATTCCCAGCAGTGACTTTGAGGGAAATGGAATGCAGCCTTGGTGCTTGTTTTCTTCTGCTTGTTGTCTTGGACTCCTCTCACCCTCTCACCCTCTCACCCCCTCACCCTCTCACCCCCCCGTGCTTTAGTGTGAGGTTGACGCTGCTCTCTGGTGGGCGTGGCTTCACGTTGTCTTCACTTTCTCTTTCAGGGCTTTTGTCTGCGCTCAGTCAGACTCTTGTCCCTCACGTCTCTGCAGCCTGTGCTCCTTCTTTCAGGCTTGGTGTGAGGTCTCACAGGGATCACTGTCTGTCTGTCTGTCTGTCTGTCTGTCTGTCGGTCAGACCGCTGCGTGTGTGCTCAGTGCTGAGGTCATGATGATATGGTTCTGTAAGACGACACCTCTGTACGATGGACACCCAACACTCTCATCCTGCTTCTTCATGTCCACACTCAGAGCTTCTTTCCTGGAGAGGAGCACTGATGTCCCCAGCCCCCCCCCCCCCCCAGGTCCCCCCTGCACAGATATCAGCGGCTCATGACTGTAATGAGGCAGCGGGTCAGATGAGAGGGCTGTGGTAACCTGATGATGCAGGTATTATTCCTGGCCTCTGCTGACGGCTGCAGGTAAGCGGAGCCTCCTGCTGAAACGCTAACCCTTTGCTGCTTGTTCCGACCCAGAAACGCCGCAAACTGAAAGTGCTAAACATGGACAGCAGGAGTTCCTCTGAACGTTTGATTCATCAGTTCAGCTTCACTGTTCAGTGTCTGCAGGTTCGTCTGCTGTGGACACTGATGACGACACTTTAATGGAGCAAAAGTGAAAGACTTAAAAATCCTACTTAGAGTTCCTAAATCTACTTAAAGTTCCAATATCTATTTAAAGTTCCAAAATCTATTTATAATTCCAAAATCTACTTAAAGTTCCAAAATCTATTTATAATTCCAAAATCTACTTAAAGTTCCAAAATCTACTTAAAGTTCCAAAATCTATTTATAATTCCAAAATCTACTTAAAGTTCCAAAATCTTTTTAAAGTTCCAAAATCTATTTATAATTCCAAAATCTACTTAAAGTTCCAAAATCCATTTATAATTCCAAAATCTACTTAAAGTTCCAAAATCTACTTAAAGCTCCAAAATCTACTTAAAGGTCCAAAATCTACTTACAGTTCCAAAATCTACTTAAAGTTCCAAAATCTATTTAAAGTTCCAAAATCTACTTACAGTTCCAAAATCTATTTAAAGTTCCGAAATCTACTTAAAGTTCCAAAATCTTTTTATAATTCCAAAATCTACTTAAAGTTCCAAACTCTTTTTATAATTCCAAAATCTACTTAAAGTTCCAAAATCTTTTTATAATTCCAAAATCTACTTCAAGTTCCTAAATCTACTTAAAGTTCCAAAATCTATTTAAAGTTCCAAAATCTACTTACAGTTCCAAAATCTATTTAAAGTTCCAAGATCCACTTATAATTCCAAAATCTACTTAAAGTTCCAAAATCTTTTTATAATTCCAAAATCTACTTAAAGTTCCAAAATGTACATAAAGTTCCAAAATCTTTTTATAATTCCAAAATCTACTTAAAGTTCCAAAAATCTTTTTATAATTCCAAAATCTACTTAAAGTTCAAAATGTACTTAAAAATCCAAAATCTACTTAGAGTTCCAAAGTTAAAATCCTAAAAACATTAACGTTAATCTGCAACATTTAGCAAATGTGTAAAATGTGAATATTTAACTCTTCATTTCATATTTCACAGCGCACACATACTCAGTTTTTGAAGTAGCAGCGTTACAGCACCACACACAGGTCTGGCATGTGTACTGCAGTGTGGATTAAGAGATTTCCCTAAAAATTATGCCTCGTTTCAGGGAAATCTTTTCAAAAAAAGTCAAAGGAAAAATTTAGGTTTACGACAAATATTCATCAAGAAAAAAAACTTTTGTTGATTTAGTTTTTCTGCTCAAGAAAAACAAAAAACAAAAAAAGACTAGATCGGATGTGCACATTTAACCCTCAAGCTTCATTATGGACACTTTTGTCCATAAACATTGACTTTTTTTTATTTATTTATTATTTTATTAGTTTTTGTGCAGCATCAGATTTAAAATGTACTACCCTTTTAAGTCATTAAGGACAAAAATGTCCACTTCCATAAACTGCTGCAATAAACGTACAGATTAATTTTTTTCTGCTTTTTTAAGTTAAATCTTTTGATCAACTTTAGTCCTGATCAAAACTATCAAATATTAAATAAGGATCAGGATTTGAACCCTTTCAGTGCCAGTCTGATAACATGATGCTAATCTGTGAAGTTGTTGATTGGCGCGCTCATGTGTTGTTTCTCTGCATTTCTGAGGTTATTTAAGAAGACATTTAAACAGCACTGGAACACGAGACACGTGAAAATAACTTTGCTGGTATTCAGCTGAAGGACAGCGACAGTCCTGCTGCTTATCTTCACATCCACAGAGAAAGTGGACGGGGAAGAGACGGGGAAGAGACGGGAAATACGTCTTTTTTTATCACATAGCTAATGAAAGGCTCGTCTCCTGGGCAACTGCTGGTACCTTTGTCATGCAGGACTGGACTTGACTGGACTGGATGGAATGGAGTGGAGTGGGGGGGGGGGCCGGTGGAGCAGCAGACACAGAGGCTGGATGGAGCCCCAGATTTATTACAGTAGTGGTTTTGTAAAAGTTAAAACTTACTTACTTCACGGACGCCCCACTCTGTCCTCTGTCTGTGTGGTGGGGGACGCTCAGGACCACTGTGTGTGTGTGTGTGTGTGTGTGTGTCACACAGACAGAGGGGTAATCTGACATCCATCACAGGCTTAGTCAGCAATACACACTCTGTGTAACAACAAGGAAACAATAGCCAGGAAAACAGTGGGAGGATCTTTTTATTCATTACACCGGGCTGCTGGTGTGTGTGTGTGTGTGTGTGTGTGTGTGTTGTGTAGATGTGTGAGGAGAGAGAAGGACCAGTAAACAGAAACTGTGTCCTCACGGAAACGGAGAGAAATGTAAACAATGTCACTTCTTTGTCGTGCGTAAGCGTCTCGGTCCACACGGAAACCTCTGTGAACGCTGTGTGTGTGCAGTGCACACGCCAAGCCTGTGTGTGGCGCTGCAGACGGATAGAATCTGTCTTTATCTCACTGTGAGACAGACTTTATGACAGGAAAGTGAAGTTTGTAAACCACTCACTCTCCCACACCAAAGCCCATAGAGAAAATCAGTGATTTTAACATCAAACACACAGGAGTTGTTGATCCACCGCAGCCTCCATCACTAAGTTCTAATGTCTTATTTTGTCATTTCAGTGTTTTAAATCCTTTGTTCAGATTGACCTCAGTGACACAAAGTGACCACACGAGGCAGCAGAGGAGCAGCCGCTGCTGTGTCCCCGCAGCTAAAATCACTGGTTTTCTCTATGAGGTTTGGTGTGAAAGTGCGTGCGTGTGTGTGTGTAACTGTGTGTGTGTGTGTGTCTTTGCAGTGGACACACAGTCGGGTCGAGGACTTGGGAGACGACGCTGCTCATGTTTGTCCACAGCTGTGTTTCCTGGAGACAGATCAGTGAGTCTGAGGCAGGTCTGAACACGTCTGACCAAGGTCACACCAAGACCAGAGACCAGAGACCAAGAACAAACCCCAAGACCAGAGACCAGAGACCAGAGACCAAGAACAAGACCAAGACCAAGACCAAGACCAGAGACCAGAGACCAGAGACCAAGACCAGAGACAGGGACCAAGACCAGAGACAGGGACCAAGACCAGAGACAGGGACCAAGACCAGAGAGAGAGACCAAGACCAAGACCAGAGAGAGAGAGAGTACAAGAGCAGGCCAGCTAACACCTGCTAACACTGTCCCTGCTAACACCAGCTCATTTCGTAGATTTTTTTAAATTTGGGATTTTGGAAAGACAGCAAACAAATGAGTGAGTGTGAAATGTGTCGTAAGTGTAAGATGAGAATCTGCCCGGTAACTGACTCTGGTATTTACAGACCATTGTTCTGTTACCGGGGCAACACAACACTGAGCCAGCGACAACAACAAAGAGCAAAAAAAGACCAAAGAAAACACAGGACGAACGTTGTTTGACACGACGTCGTCGTTTTCCATCAGCAGCACATTTACAACTTAAAGTAAGAAGGGAAAACAAAATGGCCGCCAGCAACTTTTAGCCACTTTAACCAAAAATCAGTGTCAGTCTCAGACTACGATATCTTTAAGAACACGTTCACGTCTTTATCTCACTGTGAGACAGAAGTTTGTCAATCACCCACTCTCCCACACCAAAGCCCAAGTCACACACACACACACACACACACGAGTTGTTGATCCACTGCTGCTCCATCACTACGTTCAAATGTCTTATTTTGTAAATTTCGGCTTTTAAAATATTGAATTTAGACTTAACTCAGTGACACAAAGTGACCACATGAGGCAGCAGAGGACCAGCAGCTCCTGTGTCCTCAGCAGCTAAAATCACTGATGATTTACAAACTTCAGTTTCCTGTTGGAAAAGTCTGTGTAACTGTGAGATAAAGACGTGATCATGTGACGTAAACATCGTACACTTAAACTGACGTAGATGTTTATGATCCAAGTCTTTTGTTGACGTTACAATCTAAGATCTGGTTTAGTTTTGTGTCCCTGCTGGTGGCCATGACATCACACAGTGTGGTCTCCCTTTCACACACACACATACACACACACTTAATGACTTAGCAGGACGTTGGAGAAATTTACGACTCGCAGCATCGCTCCTGTCCTCTTTACAGTGGGGGGGGGGGGCACTTTACACTCACCACCCCCCCTCACCCCCCTCACCCCCACATCAGGGATCAGACAAACACTTATTAACTGAGAGGAATGCAAACGGGCCGGAGCTGCTGTGACACAGAGAGGTGACTCCGCCCCCTTTACCCTAAATTGTGTCATTATTTCAGAACATTCCAGAATTATAATAAATGTTGTTGAATCTTGTGTTTGTGTGAATTATAAACAGAAAAATGAACGCCTTGTGTTTTTACAGCGCAGGAAAAGTCACCGTTCATGAAATAAAGAAAGGATAAATGGCCTCAGTGTTCCCGTGTCTTTTTGAATTTGCCGTTTCTCAGCGGCGTCCACACGTGAGCCGCGACCTCTCGCCGTGACCCTTCCCCCCCGTGCGTCACTGGGTGTCGTCTCTGCGAGTGAACGGCGAGCGAAAAAGCAGCGGATTAAGAGCTGAGGCTCCTAAAAGACCTCGTCCTCAGAGTCACGAGCTAAGCAGCCGTGAATGAGACAAAGAGACACAAAGCTACAGTGTCTTTGTGTCTCTGTGTCTCAGTGTCTCTCTGTCTCTGTCTCTGTCTCTTTCTCGCTCTGTCTCTCTGTCTCTCTGTGTCTCTCTGTCTCCTCATGGGTGGCCCGGGTGGGTGACCCTGTCCTGCAGACTCTCGTGGTCTCCATGACGATGAGCAGGACGTAGGGAGGCATCTGGTTTACTGGAAACATGCTTTATTGTTGACTTTCAGGAATGGAGGCGTGTGTGTGTGTGTTGGGGGGGTGGGGCTGTGGGCGGAGTTTGCTGCAGCTCTTCCTGGCAGTGTGATCATTTGCTGAACTTAACATATAATTCTTTTTTTTCTTTATTTGTCAAATATTTGTCCTCAACTCACAGGTCAGAGGTCACATAGCTTGTGGCTAGTTGTTAGCATGTTCTAAACATAACATACAGGAACATAATCTGAGTTTGAGTTAATCTCTTAATCCTGTTCTTTCCTTCTCCTCAGTCTCACCCTGTCATCTCCTCAGTCTCTTCCACTCATCTCCTCAGACTCATCCTCTCATCTCCTCAGTCTCATCCACTCATCTCCTCAGACTCATCCTCTCATCTCATCAGACTCATCCTCTCATCTCATCAGTCTCATCCTCTCATCTCCTCAGTCTCATCCACTCATCTCATCCTCTCATCTCATCAGACTCATCCTCTCATCTCCTCAGTCTCACCTTCTCATCCCATCAGACTCACCCTCTCATCTCATCAGTCTCACCCTCTCATCTCATCAGACTCACCCTCTCATCTCATCAGTCTCACCCTCTCATCTCATCAGACTCATCCTCTCATCTCATCAGTCTCACCCTCTCATCTCCTCAGACTCATCCTCTCATCTCATCAGTCTCACCCTCTCATCTCCTCAGACTCATCCTCTCATCTCCTCAGTCTCATCCTCTCATCTCATCAGACTCATCCTCTCATCTCCTCAGTCTCACCTTCTCATCTCATCAGACTCACCCTCTCATCTTGTCAGTCTCACCCTCTCATCTCATCAAACTCACCCTCTCATCTCATCAGTCTCACCCTCTCATCTCATCAGTCTCACCCTCTCATCTCATCAGACTCACCCTCTCATCTCATCAGTCTCACCCTCTCATCTCATCAGACTCATCCTCTCATCTCATCAGTCTCACCCTCTCATCTCCTCAGACTCATCCTCTCATCTCATCAGTCTCACCCTCTCATCTCCTCAGACTCATCCTCTCATCTCCTCAGTCTCATCCTCTCATCTCATCAGACTCATCCTCTCATCTCCTCAGTCTCACCTTCTCATCTCATCAGACTCACCCTCTCATCTTGTCAGTCTCACCCTCTCATCTCATCAGTTTCACCCTCTCATCTCATCAGTCTCACCCTCTCATCTCATCAGTCTCATCCTCTCATCTCATCAGTCTCACCCTCTCATCTCATCAGACTCACCCTCTCATCTCATCAGTCTCATCCTCTCATCTCATCAGTTTCACCCTCTCATCTCATCAGACTCTCCCTCCCATCTTATCAGTCTCATCCTCTTATCTCCTCAGTTTCACCCTCTCATCTAATCAGACTCTCCCCGTCATCTCCTCAGTCTCATCCTCTCATCTCATCAGAGAGGATGAACGTGTGAACTGATAAGTGACACAGGTTCATGTAACTACAATAATATCACAGCTCTTTGTTTACACTTTTCTTCTTCTGTGGGGAGTGAATTCATTGCCACCTGCTGTTTCCCTGACGAAATTCACTCATTCACAGCAGCAGTGGATGAAAAAACCCACTCTCTCTCTCTCTCTCTCTCTCTCTCTCTCTCTGTAGTTATGGGATGGGCGGTTGTCAGGACAGACTGAGACGCCTCACTGCTACCATGGCAACCACGTCTCCTTTTGAATTGTCAGTGATGACATCATCAAGGTCACAGGCCCTGAACTCTTTCTACCACAGTTATCTTTTAGCTCCACCTGCTGGTCAGGTTACCAGCTGCGTCACCGAGGATGAGGCACTGACACAAAATAAAGAGATTAAATCTATGTCAGATTATGACTGCGATATTTTAAGAACTCACTCTCCCACACCAAACCCCAGAGAGAAAATCAGTGATTTTAACTGCTGGTCCTCTGCTGCCTCGTGTGGTCACTTTGTGTCACTGAGGTCAATCTGAGCATAGACCTTTAAATGCTGAGTTCACAAAATAATATATTTGAACGTAGTGATGGAGGCAGCAGTGGATCAACAGCTCCTGTGTGTGTGTGTGTGTGTGTGTGTGTGTGTGTGTGTGGTTTTCTCTGTGGCCTTTGGTGTGGGAGAGTGAGTGGTCTACAAACTTCAGTTTCCTGTTCCTGTCTGACAGTGAGTTAAAGATTCAAACTGACATAGATTTTATGAACTGAGTCTTTAGTTCAGTGGATTAAAATAATGTTTTCTTGTTTCTCTGTTTTTAAAAACCTTTCAAATAAAAGTCTCAATAATAAAACAACTGTCAGCTTTGTTGACAGACACGTGAACCTGCAGTCAGCTGACCTGCAGCTCCGCGCTGTCACGTGACTCCATCCGCTTCCTGTGTTTGTTTCCTCAGCTGATCGAAGTCCTGTGAACATTAAACTCTGACTCTGCGAGAGCGGAGTACATGTCGAACGAACAGCTGCCGAATCCGCTTTTAAAAACACCGAAGTTTAATGTAGCTTGCGCGTGTATCTGGCGGAAGTAAGCCTCGTGGTGACGACTAAACACGCTTTAATAACAAAGGAATAAGACAAGTACTGTGTGTCTTATGCATGCCGAGTTGCTCACTGGATGCCATTTGTCCCTGGAGGTTTCACTTCGTCTTCTTTCCAGGTTCGTAAGCTGAGTTTAACGCTTAAAAGTCTTAAATTGATTGATTTCTTAATGGAGTTTGGAGTTGTGAATGTTAACGTGTTGTGGAAGTGTCCACACGTGTCAGAGGACGAACCACAGAGGAAACACACGGGTCAGGGGTCAAACTGTGATAAGACGTGAGATAATGTTTGATAGAGAATAATAAACGTATGTTATAATAATAATAATATTAAAAATAATAATAGAAATGTAGAAGGAAACATTGCAGGATTATAGTCTCTTTGATTCTCAAACTCAAGTCAAACAATGATACAAACTTCCTGAAATAAGTTTATCTCACATATTTAAATATTATATCACGTGCCAGACTGTGCTGTGAGCGCCCCCTGCTGCAGAGGGCCTGTGTTCGCTTCTCTGTCATCACATCAACTCAATGTGTTGATGGGAAACATTTTATTTGTCTTTATTCTCTTCAGAGACAGAGAGGAGACAGAGAGGAGACATAGAGACAGAGAGGAGACAGAGAGACGGAGAGGAGACATGGAGACATAGAGACAGAGAGGAGACATAGAGACAGAGAGGAGACAGAGAGACGGAGAGGAGACCGAGAGACAGAGAGGAGACAGAGAGGAGACATAGAGACAGAGAGGAGACCGAGAGACAGAGAGGAGACATGCCGTCCAACAGATCAGTGTCTGATGCGCCCATCACTCAGTTTGTCAACTGCAGAATCCTGAGAGATCACAAGCTGCAGAGGTACACGCATGCACACACATGCACACACACACACACACACACATTATGCACACACGCGTGCACACACACACACACACACATATATATTATGCGCACACACGCATGCACACACACACATTATGCACACACACACACACACACTCACACACATTATGCACACATGCGCGCACACACACGCACCCACACCACAGGTCATAACCAGGATACTGTGTGTGTGTGTGCACAGAGAGGACCTGTGGGTGCGTGACGGGAGGATCTTAGATCCAGAGAAGTTATTCTTTGATGAACAGGGTTACGCCGACAAGAGAGTGGACTGTGAAGGCAACATCATTTCTCCAGGCTTTATAGACGTCCAGATCAACGGTACACACACACACACACACACACACACACACAAACGTGTGCAGAATATTACAGTAACTTGTTGCTGGTGATTTGTCCTCGTCCTCCAGGAGGACACGGTGTGGATTTCTCTCAGGCCTCTGAGGACGTCGGCCGCGGCGTTTCCATCGTGGCCAAGAAGATCTTGGAGGACGGCGTGACGTCCTTCTGTCCCACCCTGGTCACGTCTCCCTATGCCGTCTACCACAAGGTCACACTTCTGTCCTGTCTGTCTGTGTGGACATGTGACAAGTCTGTCAGGAGCAATATGCAACATCACCACCAGATGCCACTAAATCCCACACACTGAACATTGTGTGATTCTTCTCTGATTTAACGTTGTTTTAGGTTTTGCCTCAGGTCAAAGTTCATAATGGAGGACACCATGGAGCTGGAGTTCTTGGTGAGTTTAGCTACGTCTGGCTACATTAGCAGCTAACAGTAGCTGCTAACATCAAACACCAATGCTACCTTTGTTTGTTTATACTGTAAATACCAAGTCCATACTGTATATATTCTGCAAACAGTCCATAATGTACATTCTACATTCTACACTCTTTTAAATAGTTTATAGTCTTAGTATTAATATCTTTATATATTGTACATTTTTTGGTAATGCATGTTTATTCCTCGGCACGTGTCCTCACGTCTTTGTCTCTGTAGGGTTTCATGTGGAGGGTCCATTCATCAGTGTGGAGAAGAGAGGAGCTCACCCAGAGCAGTATCTGCGCAGCTTTCAGTCTGGAGGCTTCGAGGACTTGATGGAGGCCTACGGCAGCCTGGACAACGTTGCCATGGTAACACTCGCTCCAGAGCTTTCCGGCAGCCAATCGGTGGTGAGGGAGCTCTGTAGGCGGGGCATCACTGTGTCGTTAGGTGAGCGTTGTTTTTCTCTTTTTCCCTCATTAGTTTCCCCTTTGCGTTAGCGATTAATTAAGTTTCATACCAGCAGAGGGGTCACACGGTGGTGTAGTGGTTAGCACTCTCGCCTTGCAGCGAGAAGACCCGGGTTCGAGCCCCGGTTGGAACAAGGGCCTTTCTGCATGGAGTTTGCATGTTCTCCCCGTGTGTGCGTGGGTTCTCTCCGGGTACTCCGGCTTCCTCCCACAGTCCAAAAACATGCAATATGGGGATAGGTAAATTGGACACTCCAAATTGACCATAGGAGTGAGTGTGAGAGTGAATGGTTGTTTGTCTCTATCTGTGTGTGGCCCTGCGATGGACTGGCGAACTGTCCAGGGTGTACCCCGCCTATCGCCCGATGTAGCTGAGATTGGCACAGCACCCCCCGCGACCCTCTGGTTGAGGATAAAGCGGTAGATGATGACTGACTGACCAGCAGAGGGGTCACACGGTGGAGTAGTGGTTAGCACTCTCGCCTTGCAGCGAGAAGACCCGGGTTCGAGCCCCGGTTGGAACAACAAACAACAACAAACAACACTTTCTGCATTGAGTTTGCATGTTTCCCCGTGTGTGCGTGGGTTCTCTCCGGGTTCTCCGTCTTCCTCCCACAGTCCAAAAACATGCAATGTGGGGATTAGGTAAATTGGACACTCCAAATTGACCATAGGAGTGAGTGTGAGAGTGAATGGTTGTTTGTCTCTATCTGTGTGTGGCCCTGCGATGGACTGGCGAACTGTCCAGGGTGTGACCCCGCCTATCGCCCCATGTAGCTGAGATTGGCACAGCACCCCCCGCGACCCTCTGGTGGAGGATAAAGTGGTAGATGATGACTGACTGACCAGCAGAGAGTGGACCTTCCTCTCCACTACCTTGGAACAGACCAAGCTCAACCTCAGTTTGAGGAGGAGCAATGTGGTTTTGGTCTGTGGACCAGCTCTTTACCCTTGGTGGGGTGCTGGAGGTGGGCCAACCAGTCCACATGTGTTCTGTGGATGCAGAGATGACCGTGTCCCCAAGGGCATCCTGCGAGTATGGGATGGTGGCCCCTCGTTCAGCCCCTGACGAGGGGCTGACCTGTTCTCGGTGAGCGATGGACTCACAGTCTTGGAGTGGACGTTGGTCCAGTTTGATGGCCGGAGGATCCCATCTTTGCTTTTTGCAGATGATGTCCTTTTAGCTTCATCAAACTACGACCTTCAGCTCTTGCTTGAGAGGTTCGCAGCTGAGTGTGAAGCGGTTGGGATGAAGATCGGCTCCTCCAAGTCTGAGGCCATGGTTCTCAGCTGGAAACCACGTTCCTATATTATTATATAAGATTTTAAGGGCAGTTGGTGTTTTTCGTCATGTAGGTCACTCCGTGGCTAACTTGTCTCAGGCTGAAGACGCCGTGAAACATGGAGCCTCTTTCATTACACATCTGTTCAACGCCATGCTGCCGGTGAGTTGCTCTTCATCCTCATTCTTCATCCTATTTATATAAAGACGATATCATTAATAGACGTTGATGTTCTTCTGTTCTTTGTCTGTGGAGCAGCAGTGTAATAAAAAAAGTGGCCTGGACTTTTGTCTGTGTTTTGTTCGAACCAGTTCCACCATCGGGACCCAGGTATCGTGGGTCTGCTGACCAGTGATCAGGTGCCTGCAGGCCGGAGAGTGTTCTACGGTATGATAGCCGACGGGATCCACACCAACCCTGCTGCTCTGAGAATCGCCCACAGAGCTCACCCTTCAGGTCAGACGCTGCCCTTGTTCTACTGTCAGGTGATGAAGATGTGGAAGATGTTGAAGGTAGTGATGTCAGTCTGACACCGAAGCTCCAATCCTTGCTTCAAACTCGAAGTTGCGTTCTCCTTGAACCACTGCTTCAACGCTTGCTTTGCGGCAGAGCAAGTTACGTAAGCAATGACGTATGAAGCAGTGACTGCTTGGGTCCCCGAATGATTCGCACAGTAGCTTCATATCGCGAGATGAGTCGTTGACTTGAACGTGTTTTTTCAAAAGCTGGAGAAGTTGTCAGCAAAAAAGAAATCGCCTGGGTCCAAAAACAGTGGAAAAACTCTTATTCCTAAATAAAAACCTCTGAATGTCATGACTGTCAGAGTTACACAAGCACAGCCTCTCTCAGTCAACATATGTCTACTGAATCAGCTGAACATATATTGACAGTGTTTGTTGTCTACTATTTCACCACTAGATGTCACTGAAATGAACATTTGAATGAATGAACCCATGTTCAATACAATTGGCAAAGTGGTTCAATACTGCTTCATTTGAGCATCACTAGTTGGAGGTGTTGGAGGTGTTGGAGGTTGATTGAATCCAAAAATAATGTTTCTTATTTGACCAAATGTTTGGACATTAATGGTGCATGTTGTTTTACTGTAACGACACCACCTGGTGGTCGGAGGTGTGAGCTGTCCGTTTGCATTTTTTAGGTTTGGTGCTGGTGACGGACGCGATCGCAGCGATGGGTCTTCCTCCCGGGCGTCACACTCTGGGTCAGCAGGTCATCGAGATCCAGGGTCTCCACGCTCACATCGCAGGTCCGACTTTGTTTACTTTTCAAATCAATCGATAAATTCAGACGTTTGATCGTTTGAAACCAAACATGGTCTCTGTCTCTCAGGCACGAAGACGCTCAGCGGCAGCATCGCCTCCATGGACATGTGTGTGAGACACTTCAAACAAGCTACAGGTGTGTGTGTGTGTGTGTGTCAGACGAGATGACACCATGTTTTGAACATGATGGGTTGGAGGGGCGGGACCATGGGGGCGGGCACTGGTGTAGTGGCTCAGTGGTTAAGACCCTACCCTGTGTGCGAAAGACATCATGGTTGCAAGTTCGATTCCACCCCTGGCTGATTGTACTCAATTTCATTGTAAGTCGCTTTGGATAAAAGCGTCTGCTAAATGACATGTAATGTAATGAGTGTGGGCTATTCATATCTTTAAAAGGGGGGGTGTGTGTGTGTGTGTGTGTGTGTGTGTGCGTGTGCGTGTGTGCGTGCGTGTGTGTGTGTGAACAGGCTGCAGTGTAGAAGAAGCTCTAGAAGCTGCTTCACTTCATCCAGCTCAGCTCCTGGGAATCAGCCACAGGAAGGGAAACCTGGACTACGGCTCAGATGCAGGTCAGCAGGTCGTACGCACATACACACACACACACACACACACAGGTGTTTAGTGTTGCTTGTGTGTTTCGCAGACCTGACGCTGTGTGACGACGCCCTCAACATCAAAGCTACTTACATCTCTGGAGAGGAGGTTTGGAGGAAACAGCCGTAAAAAAAACCCCAGAGAGACCTCCAGGGGGCGCCATTTCTCACAGAGCCACAACCAAACCAAACTGTGTTTATTTTCAGCCTTGTCGGGCATCAGAGGCCGAGTCTGTGTTTGCAGATCACATTTCATCCACTTCACAAAAGACTTGCGTAATAAAAACGACGTCACATGATCACGTCTTCATCAGACGTTTCCAACAGGAAACTGAAGTTTGTAAAACACTCACTCTCTCACAGAGAAAATCAGTGATTTTTATCTGGCGGGGACACAGGGGCTGCTGGTCCTCTGCTGCCTCATGTGGTCACTTTGTGTCACTGACGTCAATCTGAGTGTGGACCTTTAAATGTCGAATTCACAAAATAACACTCTTGAACTTAGTGATGGAGGCAGCAGAGAGTGAGTAGTTGACAAACATCTGTCTCACAGTGACATAAAGACGTGGACGTGTTCTTAAAACATCTTAGACTTAAACTGATGACGAGTTCAGGTTCTCAGCAGCAGGGGGCGTGTGTTTTAAAGGTGCTTCATTAATCCAGAGGAGAGAAGTATCAAAGTCACTGTATTTATATTTCATATCTTCATCCAGTTCAAATCAAACTGATATTTTCAACATTTTTGTAAATTTTTGTAAAAATCTTCATTATGTACTTTATACATGATTAAAGACTGTTGTCAAAAGGTCAGTGTCCATGTCTTAGGTCCCCAGTGCTGACCATGTGTCTCTGTCACTCACTCATTCACTCATTCACTCACTCTTTATACAGAAAAACCTCAACTGTCCCTTAAAGTTCAAAATAACGGGTTAGAAAAAATCGTGTGGTGAAGCTGGAGGTGGACAGTTGGACGTCCTAGTCCTGGTCCTGGTCCTGGTCCTGCAGGTCAGTCAGCCGAGGAAGGTGGAGATGAAGACGCTGGTGTCCAGGTTGAGCGTGGCGTGCCACCAGCGGTCAGGGAAATACAGCACCTGCAGGGACACAATGTCCTCACTTTGACTGAATGTCCTCACTTCAGCAGGACAGTAGTAGTGATGAGATAGTGGACGTCACCTCTCCTGGTCCGATGGTACAGTCCAGAGGAGCCTCGTCCTCCGGCAGACTGGGGTAAATGTCTCTGAGCCAGGACAGAGTGGTGTGGTTTGGGTGGAAGTGAGGTTCTTTATCAGGAGGAGACAAGAACCAGCGCTGTGCAGCAGAAACAAGGACATCAGACTGTGACCTCACTCACCCTCTCACTCACTCACCCTCTCACCTTTCTTCCATAGATGACCTCAGAGAATCCAGGTCCGTGCCAGTGAAAGGGAACTCCTGTTCCTGGACCTGAAGACGCAAAGATGCAAAGACACTTTAACATGATGTCCATTTTATGTCCGTGTCAAACTGTATGTCTGTCACTGTCCTACACGTGTTTACACCATACTTCCTCCAGAGGGCAGTGCTGAGTACGAAGGAACAGGCAATGTCCTCAGACTAAATGTCTTCACTTAAACTAAATGTCTTCACTTAGACTAAATGTCTTCACTTAGACTAAATGTCCTCACTTAGACTAAATGTCCTCACTTAGACTAAGTGTCCTCACTCAGAGACAGAAAGCACTTAAGGACAGGTGAAGTGTCCTGACCTGCGATACCAAAGCTGTAGGCTGCTGAGGTCAGAGGGAGGACGTACGGAGGAGACACGTAGTTCTGGAACAGACTCTGCCACTCACTCATGTTATTGTCTCCAAAGAAGTACAGCGTGTCTGTCAGAGAGGGACAATGTTAGAGAGGAGGAGGAGCAGGAGGAGCAGGAGGAGGAGGAGGAGGAGGAGAAGGAGGAGGAGTACTCACCGTTGCCCAGAACCTCAGTGGACTGAGGCTTCAGGAAAACGTCCACGTACTCCTGGAAAGACACGTCCACTGTAACACAATCAACACAGTGAGTGAGTTAAAATAATCTGTTAAACTCAATCAACATGAATGAGCTGTAGAATTTAACATGAGGACACGCCCCTCTGTGACTGCGGTGAGGACACGCCCCTCTGTGACTGTGGTGAGGACACGCCCCCTCGTACCTTTCCTGTAGGAGTACGTGTTGGCCGTACTCAGACGAACGGTCCTGCCTCCATATTCCTGCAGTAACGTCCACTTCGAGCAGAGGAGCCGGAAGTTCTGCAACAACAGGACAGAGTGAAACCTTACAGAGTGAAAACTGAGTGAGCGGCTGAATCATCCTGTCATACACACCGTGTTATTGGTCAGAGCTCGCAGGACGACGGGACGACTGTACGCGTATCTGAAAGTAAATAAAAAAGCTATAGTATTTTAGCCGTCGTGTTTATTTTATGAGAAGAAAACTTTTTTAAAGATTTAAATGTCAATGTGTACAATGACCATATGTGGATACTCCAGGTTACAGTATCGTGTTGGTATCGGTCAGGCAGCGGTGAGATGGCGCCCCGCCCCTCGCTGATCGACAGTGGACGAATCAGAGCATCTCATTTGTCTTGCGTACCTTTCAAGGAACTGTTGATACGAGAGCGACGAGGCGTCCAACACGTCCACGTCACAGCGACTGTCGTCCTCCAATCTCACGTCCGAATTTAATGACCTGAACACGGAGGCAGACACGTGACTCGTGAACAAACAAACAAACAAACAAACCCTCGTCCACGGCACTGAAGAAAGTGGTGGGCCACATGAAATGGCATGGAGGGCCAAACGTGGCCCCCGAGCCGTGTGTTTGAGACCTCTGCTGTAAAGTCTATTCCACTGGCTCTTTTGCACTACACAGTTGTAGCTCGACTGTTTGGTATCAGTCGTCGTTTTCCATTACTTCATAGCTCCTCCTCCAAATGGGCGGAGTCGTCGTAGTGACTTGTAGAGCAGTTGTTTTGGGTGAAAGTGAATCATTGAAAACATTTGTTCACAGAATGGTTCAATACTTCCTGCGCGAGCGCGAGCGGAGCACACACTCACCAGCCGCCGCCGCCGCTGCCGTCTTCCGGCTCCGGCCGCTGCTCCAGCCGCTGCTCCGGCCGCTGCTCCGCCCTCAGAAGCAGGCAGAGACTCAGCAGGATGAGCGGGCGCGTGAACGCAGCCTGGTTCATCTTCATCTTCATCTTCACCCGGGACTGAAAACCCGTCTCAGCTCCGGTGAAAACGGCACCGGTTTTAGGCGGAAAAAACTCCCACAGAACGAGAGAAACGGCTGCTTTTCCGAGAGCCAATCACATCACAGCATACTGAACAGGTGACCGTGTGTTGCATTCAGGGCCCGTGGGAACTTTTAATACTTTATTACTCGACAGAAAAGTAACATTCATATCTACATATTCATAAAGTTCATAAATTAAAGAGGAAGTAAACCCCTGTTCTGAAGCTGACTCCGCCCAATGCCTGATTTTAAAAATCTAGGGGCGGGGGAGCGCAGGGGGGGCGGGGGAGCGCAGGGGGCAGCGGCAGCTTGGAGCTTCATTTAGCGCAAGACACACATTTCAATAAGTTTACACACTCACACGTGACATTTCCGAAGCTGATAAGTGATTAAAGTCACCGCAAATAAATGAATAATTATTCTGTAATGACATGTAATGTAATGTAATGTAATAATCTATGAATCAATGATGTGAAGGCAGATTGCTCTGCGTAGTTCATTCATACAGCTGTGTTGAATCAGCGACCTATCAGCCAATCAGAAAATAGTATTCACTGCTGCCGTCTCACGTCCGCCCGCTTCCACACAGCTAGTCAGAGGCCGTTTCTCAATACTCAAGTATATACTTGAGAAGAACATACTTGTGTACTCCCGTACTTGCAAGTATGCAAGTATGTATGTGTTGTTTAAGTGATTAAACAGTAAAAGAACAGTGATCAAGTTCTTTCCCTAATAACCTCCTGCCCCCTTGACCCTATCCCTTCTCACCTTCTTCAGTCAATCTTCCTTTCCTCACCCACCTCATTAACACATCTCTATCATCTGGTTGCAATATATACACACTTTTTTAACACAAAATACGTCATTTAAAGGGGACATATTATGCAAAATCAACTTTTTAACCATTTCAATACTTATATTTGGGACTCTGGAGGCCGTACCAGTCGCCAAAGTGTGGAAAAAGAATACTCAGTCATGTTTTCGTGGTTCCCCTTAGTGTAAGTATAGGCGATAAAACACGCCATGTTAAATTCCCTGCCATTATGACGGCAGCATGCGCATTTCACCGCGAATGTTACCACCCACCAGTAAGTTTACTTCGAGAGCTCCACCATAGCTCCACCATAGCTCCACCATAGCTCCACCATAGCTCCACCTTAGCTCCACCTTAGCTCCACCTTAGCTCCACCTTAGCTCCACCTTAGCTCCACCTTAGCTCCACCTTAGCTCCACCTTAGCTCCACCTTGTCCCTATAAAATGCGAGAGTGCAGACGAGGGAGGAAGAGCGGTATTATGTCAACGCGGAGGGACAAGTGTGCTGTTGGTGGCTGCACAGTGGAGCACAGTGTTTTACACAAACTTCCAGCCTCAGAGGATTTGATATATGAAGCTAATGTTCCGGATAAAGTCAGCAAACGTGTGTTTGTGTGTTTTGTGAACCTTGGTCAGTACAATTCTGGACTGACCAGAAGATTAATAATAAAAACCGGTCAAATAGAGCTCATAACTGACCATTCTGACACGTCCTGTTGCAGTCAACAATTACTAGATAAACTTACTATACACTACTATACATTTATTTATTTAAAAAAAAAAGAGCATTTATTTCACATAATAATAATAATTACAGTAAATGACAGCAGCAGCTGATCAGTGCAGTTCAACAGCACCAACACATGGATGCTCCTCTTATCATAAATTTACACATTTTATATATATACACTGCATACATATACACACACATATGTATATATATATATATATATATATATATATATATATATATATATATATATATATACATATACAGTGAAAAAACGTGTACGTGTGTATGTGAGTGTGTGTCTAAAACTCGTCCATAGAAAACCTCATTCGTTCACATTTGATTCTTGAAAAGTAGAATTAATGAATTAATGGTCAACTAAATATATTTGATTGGGTTAATATTAAGAATTAAAACATATTTTCAGATTTTTAATATAAGATGATTTTAGTGAATTTGAATCATATTTTACCATCCTTTTTTATTATTATTATCATTTGTTTTATTCTGAGAGGTTTGATCTTTAAAGGCTTTAAATCAAATGTGAGTTTAATAATAATTAAAGAGTTTGGAATAAAGAAATCCACAAAATCACCACCATTTAATTTTCCCCGTTGATTAACATGTGCTGTTGTTCTGACGTCGGTGTGTGTCCTTCTAGGTGAGGACAAAGGTGGTGAAGAGGACAGGAGGGAAGGACAGCAGCAGCAGCAGCAGGGACGGGGAGGTGTGGTGTGCACTTCCACTCGTCCCGCCCACAAAGCCCGGCTGGTCCATGTTGATCTGGCTGTTGATCCAGGTCTGGTACTCGGACACGCGGGCGTAGACGCCGGGGATGTTTGGCAGAGCACAGCCGAACCCGAAACTCACCACTCCAGACTGAACCCACTGGGAGCCACTTTGACTGACCAGGGGGCCGCCAGAGTCACCCTGTACAAACACACACACACACACACACACCAGTGAATGAGAATGAAACACACTAACTACACAATAAACGTCCACACTGCGTCACAGGAGGCAGGAATTCAACGCCTCAGACATCAAAGTGTAGTCACTGTTAGACAGGAAACCACTCACTCTCCCACACCAAAGCCCAGAGAGAAAACCAGTGATTTTAGCTCACGGGGACACAGGAGTTGTTGATCCACTGCTGCCTCCATCACTAAGTTCAAATGTCTTGTTTTGTAAAGTTCAGTGAGGGGTTTTTCAGGACTCACCTGGCAGGAGTCCTTTCCTCCTTCACTCAGTCCAGCACAGATCATGTTGCTGGTGAGAGTAGAGTAGGTATCTCTGCACTGAGTGTTGGACACGATGGGGACTTGCACCTCCTGCAGCTCCTCAGGGAAAGGAAGGGGAACTGATAAAGAAGAGGAAAGAAAAAGAGCAGGTATTTACAGGCCCAAAACATTCAAATTAAAAGCACTCTGATCTCTCTTTAGTGCATCAGCGCCACCTGATGCTCATTTTAAGGAGAACGTCATTTTCCTAGTTGACTATATGCACTTTCACTGTGTATAAATAATGAGATAAAAGTCTGAATTCTGAGAATGAAAGTCTGAAAGTGGAGATAAAAGTCTCCAAAAACGGAAGAAAACATGAGTGGATTACAATCATCAGTTTCCTGTCTTACAGTGACATAATAGTATAATAGTATAGTGTAATAATAATAATAATAACAATAATAATAATAATCACAATAATGATAATGATAATAACAATAATAATAATAATAATCACAATAATGATAATGATAATGATAATAACAATAATAATGATTACACTTACCGCTACTCCCGATAGTTCCCCAGCCGGTGACCCAGCAGCTGGTACCAGCAGGAAAAACGGCACCAGACCCCGCCAGGCACACGGGTCTGATGTAGTCAGTGAAGTCCACAGTGGAGGACAGTTTCAGTAAACAGATGTCATTGTCGTTTGTGTTTGTATCGTAGTCTGGATGATTGATGACCTCTGACACTGATCGAGACTGTTCGTTAGAGTTCACACCCTGTTGGGATTCACGTCCGAGATAAACGAGCAAACCAAAGGTGCTGGTGCTGAGGAACACAACCAAGAAGCCAAGAGTCATCATCTACTCATCCTTTATATACACTCACCGATCGTCTGTTTACACGGTCACTGAACGTCTTTATATATGGTCACCAATCCTCTGTATATGCGCTCACCGATCGTCTGTATATACCGTCACTGATTGTCTGTATATACAGTCACCGATCATCTGTATATACGGTCACCGATCGGCTGTATGTGCGGTCACCGATCGTCTGTATACGGTCACCGATCGTCTGTATACGGTCACCGATCGTCTGTATATACGGTCACCGATCTTCTGTATATACGGTCACTGATTGTCTGTATATACAGTCACCGATCATCTGTATATACGGTCACCGATCGTCTGTATGTGCGGTCACCGATCGTCTGTATACGGTCACCGATCGTCTGTATACGGTCACCGATCGTCTGTATATACGGTCACCGATCGTCTGTATATACGGTCACCGATCGTCTGTATAGGGTCACCGATCGTCTGTATACGGTCACCGATCGTCTGTATATACGGTCACCGATCATCTGTATGTGCGGTCACCGATCGTCTGTATACGGTCACGATCGTCTGTATATACGGTCACCGATCGTCTGTATACGGTCACCGATCGTCTGTATGTGCGGTCACCGATCGTCTGTATATACGGTCACCGATCGTCTGTATACGGTCACCGATCGTCTGTATATACGGTCACCGATCGTCTGTATACGGTCACCGATCGTCTGTATGTGCGGTCACCGATTGTCTGTATATACGGTCACCGATCGTCTGTATACGGTCACCGATCGTCTGTATACGGTCACCGATCTTTGTATATACAGTCACCGATCGTCTGTATGTGCGGTCACTGATCGTCTGTATGTGCGGTCACCGATCGTCTGTATATACGGTCACCGATCGTCTGTATACAGTCACCGATCTTTGTATATACAGGACAGATGGGCAGACGGACAGACGTCCTCACCTGGAGAAACAGTGAGCAGCCGTCAGGATCCACTGGCTGTTGATGAGTGAACCTCCACAGAAGTGACTGCCAAAGCGGTGCAGACTCACCTGCCACGGCCACGCCCCTGCAGACGCACTCTCCCCGCCCACGATCTTTGTGTTGAGTGGAGCTTGACCACAGACTGGAGGGTGAAGGTCAGAGTTTAGTTAATGTTTGACTCTCTTAGTTAACTTTTGACTTTCTTAGTTAACTTTTGACTCTCTTAGTTAATGTTTGACTCTCTTAGATAACTTTTGACTCTCTTTAGTTAACTTTTGACTCTCTTTAGTTAATGTTTGACTCTCTTTAGTTAACTTTTGATTCTCTTTAGTTAACTTTTGACTCTCTTTAGTTAACTTTTGACTCTTAGTTAACTTTTGACTTTCTTAGTTAACTTTTGACTCTCTAAGTTAATGTTTGACTCTTAGTTAACCTTTGACTCTCTTTAGTTAACTTTTGACTCTCTTTAGTTAACTTTTGATTTTCTTAGTTAACTTTTGACTTGCTTAGTTAACGTTTGACTCTCTTAGTTAACTTTTGACTCTCTTTAGTTAACTTTTGATTGTCTTTAGTTAACGTTTGACTCTCTTAGTTAATGTTTGACTCTCTTAGATAACTTTTGACTCTCTTTAGTTAACTTTTGACTCTCTTTAGTTAACTTTTGATTCTCTTTAGTTAACTTTTGACTCTCTTTAGTTAACTTTTGACTCTCTTAGTTAACTTTTGACTCTCTTAGTTAACTTTTGACTTTCTTAGTTAACTTTTGACTCTCTAAGTTAATGTTTGACTCTTAGTTAACTTTTGATTCTCTTTAGTTAACTTTTGACTCTCTAGTTAACTTTTGACTCTCTTAGATAACTTTTGACTCTCTTTAGTTAACTATTGAATCTCTTTAGTTAACCTTTGACTCTCTTTAGTTAACTTTTGACTTGCTTAGTTAATGTTTGACTCTCTTAGTTAACCTCTGACTCTCTTAGTTACCTTTTGACTCTCTTTAGTTAACCTTTGACTCTCTTAGTTAACTTTTGACTCTCTTAGATAACTTTTGACTCTCTTTAGTTAACTTTTGAATCTCTTTAGTTAACCTTTGACTCTCTTTAGTTAACTTTTGACTTGCTTAGTTAATGTTTGACTCTCTTAGTTAACCTTTGACTCTCTTAGTTACCTTTTGACTCTCTTTAGTTAGCCTTTGACTCTCTTAGTTAATGTTTGATTCTCTTAGATAACTTTTGACTCTCTTTAGTTAACTTTTGACTCTCTTTAGTTAACTTTTGACTCTCTTTAGTTAACTTTTGATTCTCTTTAGTTAACTTTTGACTCTCTTTAGTTAACTTTTGATTCTCTTTAGTTAATGTTTGACTCTCTTTAGTTAACTTTTGACTCTCTTTAGTTAACTTTTGATTCTCTTTAGTTAACTTTTGACTCTCTAGTTAACTTTCGACTCTCTTAAATAACTTTTGACTCTCTTTAGTTAACTTTTGACTCTCTTTAGTTAACTTTTGATTCTCTTTAGTTAATGTTTGACTCTCTTAGATAACTTTTGACTCTCTTTAGTTAACTTTTGACTCTCTTTAGTTAACTTTTGATTCTCTTTAGTTAACTTTTGATTCTCTTTAGTTAATGTTTGACTCTCTTTAGTTAACTTTTGACTTTCTTATTTAACTTTTGACTCTCTTAGTTAACTTTTGAATCTCTTTAGTTAACTTTTGATTCTCTTTAGTTAACTTTTGACTTGCTTGGTTAATGTTTGACTCTCTTAGTTAACCTTTGACTCTCTTAGTTAACTTTTGACTCTCTTAGTTAACTTTTGACTCTCTTTAGTTAACTTTTGATTGTCTTTAGTTAACTTTTGACTCTTAGTTAATGTTTGACTCTTTTAGATAACTTTTGACTCTCTTTAGTTAACTTTTGATTCTCTTTAGTTAACTTTTGACTCTTTAGTTAACTTTTGACGCTCTTAGATAACTTTTGACTCTCTTTAGTTAACTTTTGAATCTCTTTAGTTAACCTTTGACTCTCTTTAGTTAACTTTTGACTCTCTTAGTTAATGTTTGACTCTCTTAGATAACTTTTGACTCTCTTTAGTTAACTTATGATTCTCTTTAGTTAACTTTTGACTCTCTTTAGTTAACTTTTGATTATCTTTAGTTAATGTTTGACTCTTTTAGTTAACTTTTGATTCTCTTTAGTTAACTTTTGACTAGTGGTTAACTTTTGACTCTCTTAGTTAACCTTTGACTCTCTTAGTTCACTTTTGACTCTCTTTAGTTAACTTTTGACTCTCTTAGTTAATGTTTGACTCTCTTTAGTTAACTTTTGATTCTCTTTAGTTAACTTTTGACTCTCTTAGTTAACTTTTGACTTTCTTAGTCGACTTTTGACTCTCTAAGTTAATGTTTGACTCTCTTAGTTAACCTTTGACTCTCTTAGTTAACTTTTGACTCTCTTAGTTAACTTTTGACTCTCTTTAGTTACTGTTTTTAGTGAATGCTTGTCTCTTTTTTTGCATGTTTTTGCAAATGCTTTCACTGAATTGTGAGATCAGAGAAAAGAACAAACTTACCGTCTGACTGTGCATCGTTTCCTGTTGGAGACACAATAAACACAATGAGTGTCATTTACTGAAGGTAGAACCTGATTGCTCTTTTTTCTTCAGTGGAATGTCACTGGGTGAGGTCACACTCGTGAGTTACCTGCTATAAAAGACCAACTGATACTTGATTATGATCCATGATAAAAGAATGTGTCACAAGATAAACCTGGATAATCTTGGTATTTGCTCTGCATATATATATGCATATATATGTATATATATAAAGGTTTTCATGTAGACAACAAACACCAAATGAAATTCAGCTCTGGGCCCCATAAAAGCTTGGTCCGGCCCTGATGTGTGAAGTGGACAAACTCAACTGGTGTCGTAATACTGCGTCTGTCCACATACAGATAATACCAACCACCTCAGTCAAGACCACACAGGAAAATCCTGAACAGCCAGTTTGATGTTGAGTGTTTATACAGAAAGTCCAGCTGAGTCACTTTTTTTATGTTACCACACAACAACTAATGTAATGTAATGTAATATAACAACTCCACTTTACTGCTCTTTTAAAACAAGTGCGTAATGTAACCAAAGCGGAAGAGACAAAATAAACACAAAAATACACATCAAAAGTTATGGTACGTTTATGTAATATAATACATTGATGTTTAGACGGCACAGGAAACAGGCCTCAGGTTTCAGTGAGTCTGATACAGGCACCACAGCTGATTCTGATGTGATAATTCAAAACTCACATATAAATGCTTTGTTATTTATATGTACTTTTACTCCACTACATTTCCTCTAAAACTCTCTTTGTTCCTCGTTACTGCCAAAAAAAATCAGAAGAAGATTATGGTCTAGATTTAGCTTTTCTAGTCTTGATGAAGCTGCTTTACACTTCACTTTTCACCCATTCATACACGGCATTTAAATAATGTGTTATTTTTCTCATATATAAGTGGTCACTTATATAAATATATATGTAAGTGACCACACGAGGCAGCAGTGGACCAGCAGCTAAAGTCATTTTCTGTATTAAAAAAGTGAGGAGTTAGAATTGAGCCATGGTGGGTCAGTGATTGTCTTTCAACTGAAAGATTGTGGGTTCAAGACCCTGACTCTATTCACGGTGCGAACTTCCACTGTGACGTCAGCAGCTGCAGGTAAAACCACAGCTGATGACAATGAGCTGTTGTTAGTGTCTGAGTCACGAGTTCATAATGTAGCTGTGTCACTAAAAAAACAAACACATTCATTTATTCACAGTGACAGCACAGAAAATCTCCTCAGACGTGACATGAGGTTACTTCCCCATGGCTGAGATATGACACTGAGTTATCAGTTACAAGCGTTGAAATCATTTTAAAAGAATATGTTTAACGGCAGTTATGGTTACGACCTGAAGACGTGAGCTCTTTTAACAATACTTCCACTGAAACAGTTAAACACACTTGTTTTCAAAGTGCATGGATTTTTAAATTTCTTTAACATTTGTTTTACCCAGTAACGTAGCGAGTTGCAGTACTTCCAAAAACCCCATCCTTAAGTAAAATGACAGTGCACATAAAAATTATATATAATTCATTAGTTTCCACCTGTGGTTTCCACGGCTCCGTTCACAGACACATGAAATAAACTAATATCAGAAGTGTCGCACATAAAAAAATGTCAAAGGTTTAAACATAAACTCACATCATTCATTCACTCTCCAGTCCAACCACATGAACATGACATGGTCTCACTGTGACCATCACCCTCACCTGTCAGCATGAAACCCAGCAGCATAGCACACATCAGCAGCACCATCTCCCTGACATCCACCAACTTCCCCATGTGCAAATAAACTGAGCAGTGGAGCAGGGTGGACTGGTGCTGGAGGGAGGGCGTGACTCAGACTATATCCACCTGACAGGACTCAGTCTCCGCCCACAAATGCAACACCTCGCATACCACAAACAACATTCTTTATGAACACAGCCAAAGCTGCCATATGTCAGAGGGCTCTCAATATCTCTGCTGACTGAACACGTTCCACATCTTTATCTCACTGTGAGACAGACTTGTCGAACAGGAAACTGAAGTTTGTAAACCACTCACTCTCTCACACCAAAGTCCATAGAGAAAATCAGTGATTTTAGTTGGTGGGGACACAGGAGCTGCTGGCCTACTGCTGCCTCGAGTGGTCACTTTGTGTCACTGAGGAACATCTGAACAAAGGTTTTTTAACACTGAATTTTAGAAAGAAACGAATTTGAACTTAGTGATGGAGGCAGCAGTGGATCAACAACTCCTGTGTGCTGTGATGTTAAAATCACTGATTTTCTCTATGGACTTTGGTGTGAGAGAATAAGATAAGATAATCCTTTATTTGTCCCACAGTGGAGAAATTTACAAGAGGCTTAACTAACTTGAACTATCCTTGGTATCACTATTTATATTAGATTTATGTTAGAAGGTGGAAAAAGCTGAAGCCGAGGCTGAAAAATCAAAGAAACTAGAAAATATTCACATTTAAGAAGCTGAAAAATGACAGAAACTACTTTTAATTATTTAAAAAGGCTGATAAATTGGTGAAAATCTGAACATTTCTATTTTTGGCGGTGGCGGTAATGTCACTTTAACGTTTCACGTCACCCGCCATTACACAAAAAAGGAGGAGAAGAAGAACGCGACTACCCACAATCCTCTGCTTCTTCCGCTTCCAACCATTCGATCTCTAAGATGGCGGACCGGCGGAGACGGAGGAGGCGCGCGTCCCAGGACAGCGAGGACGACGACGAGTCCGGTTCGAGTTCGGACAGCGTCAAGTCGGGCTCCTCAGCGACAAAGACCCGGGCGAAAGACCCGGTGCCGGCAGAAGCGACCGTTGCCCGGCCCGAGGCGAAGAGCGACGTGGAGTCCGAGTGTGTGAGTAGCCGCTAACTCCGGGAGCTAACGTTAGTTTCGCCGAGCCCATGGCTTCGTGCCCGGACCTGGAGCCTGCGAGTCCGGGCACACATTTCATTACTAAAACAGTAATAACAACACAATTAGTTCAACGTACGGATGAAGAAAAATAGCTAGATGGTTAATTTCAAACAAACATGTTTAACATTTACGTTTCTGTCTCGTCACATGTTTGAAAAGGAGCAGGCAGAAGTATAAACTTCTGTTCCCGTTACACACAAACTCCACTTAAACACTAGACTTTATCCCATCACCAAACATTTAAACAGTGTTTTATACAATGTTCTGAATGTTCTCGGAACAACACAAGAATATGTGTGACTTTAAACTTAACCTTTTCCATCACCGTCCCGGATTACATTGCTGTTCCCCCGTACTTTAATTCATCTGTTAGTCTGTTCCATAATTTAACCTCCGAGAGTGAAACACGCATACTTGGTAAAGTTGTCCATATCCTCCCTTGTCTTTCTTTGCTTTGAACATTATTTGCGACGTTTGAAGCTCAACTTGTTCATCATATTAATAAAAGTCATACAGAATAAAACTTTAAGAAGAACTAAAACTGAATAAAGATCATTAAAGCGATCTGCTCTAAGCATATAGTTAAACAGACATAAGGACACTGTTAATCATTACGTTTTCATAGAAGTAACAGGTTAAATATAAGAGACTTTAATTGCACAATAGAATGTGAACTAAAAATGAATGCAAGCTCTCAACAAATGGACAAGTGCATTTAAATCCCAATGAAGTCGTATTAAAATGAAGTTTAACAATGAAAACAGCAGGTTAAATACAATAGGATGGAATGGAATTCAAGTAAAAGTGTCACTGAACAGCGTGAGCTGAAAATAACACTTCACCAACTTAAACTCTGTGGTCGTTCTCATCAGCGTTGCAGGGACTTGGCTTGACTGTTTTCATTACCTGTTATCTTGTGTTTTTGTTTGTGTTGTATGCTGTATGAATGCATGTTTATGTCTAAAAATGAAATGCAATTTGTAATTCTGACCACAGGTAGAACAGCACTCATCTGTGGATGGGATTGCTGATGTGAATCAATAAACAACACCGGATATCGGTCTGATATCGAATATCGGATTATATCGGACTGCCTCTAAAATCTCAGATATACGCAAATCAACTGTTTTGATAATTGATGATTCGGTTTTCCTGATTTTTCAGCTTCTTAAATGTGAAGTTTTCTTTGGTTTCTTTGTTCCATAAAACAAAGAAATCATTTAAAAACTGAACAATTTCCTGGGAGAACGTCATCAATTCCACGTTTGACAAACACTGATCAACGTTTTCTGACATTTTTGAACCAAAACGATCGTGCGATTAATGGAGAAAATAAATCATCACTAGTTGGCACACGCCTGGTTGATTTTCATGTTTTTGTGGCAATGCTGATTCCATTTTTTTGTCTGTGTCTTTGCAGGAGAGTGAAGATGGAGTGGGAGAAGGTAAGACATTTGAACAGCAATATAAAAAACGACCAGCAGCCATATCAGTGACTGCAGGTGTAGACGATCATTGGTTTAAGACGTGTCACTCGTCTCTGCTATAAACTCTGTTGCTACGTCACAAACGACTGTTTCCTGTCCGTGTTTTTTGTCCAGCTGTCTTGTCGGATTATGAGAGCGCAGACCCTGAGGAAAACGGCTCCCATTCAGAGGTAAAATACTAAAATATATATAAAATATAATCAGCTGAGCTGATACTAGCATGTGACGTCATCATACTGCCGGCCTCTGATTGGTCAGAGAGTGTCGTCACGGAAGAGTCATGAGTGTGACGTCATAGCAACAATGTTCAACTGTAGACCAAAGTTAAAAAGACTTAAAAATCCTGAAAACATTAATGTTCACCTGCAACATTTAGCAAAGCAAATGTGTAAAATGTGAATACTGAACAGAGGAATTAGGTGGATTTAGAGATCGTGACCATGTTCACTGGTATTTCAGTTCAGCGACTCTAGGACTGAACCGTTCTGTCAGCTCATCTGAACTAATGATTGACTTTCACCCAAAGCTACTGCTTCATAAGTCACATGTTTGTGTTTGTATCACGGGGAAAAAACAGCCCCCAGTGTCTGAAGTCCATTGATTTGAAGAATGACAGAATCACAATGACCCTGACGTTGTTAAATCAGAGTAAAAATCCTGTCACAAAACAAAACATTCAGCATTTTTTATCTCTAATAATTGTCTGTCTGTGTTGCTGCAGGGAGTGGAGGAGGAAGAGGAGGCAGAGCAGTACAGTGATGAAGAGGCTCCAGCAGCAGCCAGCGAGCCTGAGCCCTCTGCTCCTGACAACCCCACACAGGAGGAGCAAGGGGAGCAGGTGGTGGAAGAAGAGGAGGAGGCGGAGGAGGCGGCAGAGAGGGAGGGAGGGGGACACGGTAAAGATAAGAGCAAAGCCGAGGAGAAGGAGAACCTGGCTGGAGAGAGACAGAGCGGCGACGGCCAGGTGAGAGTCGCTGACAATCATGGCCCAAACATCACCGTTTTCAGGGAAACTGATCTGAGCTCAGTCAGGACACTGGAGTCACCTGTCAAATGGCAATATTTCCTGCTTTCTTTGCTCCATATAACAAAGGATTTATGAAAAGTAAACATTTTTGGTTTGTGGACAAAAGCGAGACATTTGAGAACGCCGTCATTTTGACGTTTGTCAAAACCAAAAAATCAACATCTTATGGACCAAGAAAGTACCTCTAAAATCATGGACGCATTATTGCCGTTAGTTGCGGCACTATTTCAAATTTGGACCCAAATCACCGGTTTTACATGATTGTGTTGATCGTATCACAGTCGGACTGTTGCTTTAAAATATTGAAATTATATATAATATATATATTTAATATGTATGATCAGATTTCTGCAAACACGCTGAGATCCCCTGATATGACCAACGTCGAACAGTAGCTGAATAAGTGTATGCTGTCGCCCCCTGCCGCTATTCTTTTAATACAATAATCTACAGATTCATTTTTTTGTTCGGTTCATAAAATGTTTCAAAAATGTTGATCAGTGTTTGTCAAACTTGGAAATGACGTTCTTTTTGTCCTCAAACCAATGTTTTTATGGAGCAAAGAAAAACGCCAAAGTAGAAAATATTCACATTTAAGAGGCTAAAAAATGACACCACTTTATAATTCTCAAAAAAAACCCACTAAAACTGATAAGTGGATTATCACAGTAGTAATGATGAACATATATCTCTGTCTCCTGTTCTCTTGTGACTGATTGAACACGCGTGTGCAGGAGTCCACAGATGATCCTGAGACGAAGGCGGTAGTAAAACCTGGCCAGAAGTTGGACGATGACGAGGACAGAAAAAACCCGGCCTACATTCCTAGGAAGGGGCTTTTCTTCGAGCATGACGTCAGAGGACACGCCCAAGAGGAGGAGAGGTACAGGCGGCACACGACGTGAACCGCCATCGCCATACATCACTGATCACGGATGTTTAGCCGTCAGTTCAACTTTCTCTGCTTTGCCTCCCTCAGACCTAAAGGTCGCAACAGGAAGCTGTGGAAAGATGAGGGTCGCTGGGAGCACGACAAATTCAGGGAGGAGGAGCAAGCGCCCAAGAGCCGCGAAGAGCTCATCGCCATCTACGGTTATGACATCAGGAACGGCGGGGGAGCGGGAAACCGGGCGTACAGGCAGCGCAGACCCAGGTGAGCTCCCACTTCACGCTCCTTTAACGCTTTTCTGACAGATTCTGAAGCAGTTCTGTCATTAAGGTTTAATGTTTTTTTAAAAGATCCATCATTGAATAATGATTTGTATTTACTGGTATTTATGAATAAAAACAACAAGTGAAGAAACGCAAATCTGAATCCTTTACCAGTGACGGCATCAACAGAGCTTCGTGTTTTTTTTGTGGAAGATTCGTTGTCACATGCTAAATTTTTCTCTGGTCACTTGTTTACTGTCCACCTCCGGGGGGCGCTACTGTGACATGTTTTAGTTTCACACCGCGTTGCACATTTAACCAGTTTAACCAGGCGTTAAAACCACAAGTTTAATTTAAATTTAAATGAACTGTATCTCATAAGGATAATAAATGTGTTCTGCTGATGATGCTTGAGCTCAATCTCTACGATACAAAATAAAAAGTAGTTTCCACTTAAAGCCGCTGACATCTGTCAGAGTTTTGACTGAGCTGTCTCGTCTCCTTGTCTCCCTCAGACAGAGTTTGTCTCCCAGCAGAGACAAACGGTGGAGAGAGGGAGGAGAGCGGCCGGTCCGATCCTGGCAGGGCAGCGGAGGAGGAGGAGGAGGAGGAGGGAGTATGAGCCGAGGAGCAGCTCCTTCACCTTCATCCATCCAACCCTCTTCTACGTCATCCTCATCAGTCCATTTCTGCTCCGGCCCACACAACAACAACAACAACAGAGCGCCTTCCTCCCGCAGCAGACCCCCGCACCAGAATCACTCACATCCTCAGTCGCACCACAAGAACGATGAATCAAACGCACCCCAGCTGCAGCCCAGAGAGCGACAGGGACCCAAAGCTCAGTCAGAGCCTGCGGGAGACAGGGGTGTGGTCAGCAAAGGTGGGCGTGGCACTGGTGGGCGTGGTGGTTCCTCTGTGGTCTTTGAGAACAGTTCAATTACCCGGGGGGTTGTTGAGGATCAGGACCTGAGCACGAGCACCGTGACAACGGCATCGCAGTCGGGCGGTTACCAGTCACCAAGGCGACAGCAGCAGGAGCGAGGTGGCGCCGACCAATCCGTGTCCGGATTAGCTGCCTCCTCCACTTCTGACCCCGCCCTTCAGTCATCATCAGCCACAGCCACTCGGGAAGCTTCTCCTCCCACTGAGCGGCCAGTGGAGCGTAAATCTTACTCGCTGGCTCGCAGGACTCGCTCGCGGCCCGCGGACCTGGGCAGCAAACAGCCCTCCATGGAGGAGTCGACGGGCGGCGGGAGCACCTCCTCTCCTGGCAGTGCAGGAGGGAGAGCCTGGACCGGGGGAGGAGGGGGAGGAGGAGGAGGAGGAGGAGGAGGAGGAGGACGAGGACTGGCAGAGCTAGACCAAGATGTGGCCCGACTCAGTCTGGCTGGACAGAGCTGGAGTCAGAGCCCGACGTCGTACATGCGTTCTGAGATGAGGGGTGAGTGGAAGCTGATTCATAACAAAGTTAAAAAGACTTCAAATTTAACAGATGAATTATTATCTATGTAATATTTAGCAGAGGAATCTGGTGTATTTAGAGACGGCACTACTGACAGCCGGCCGTCGTGACCACGTTCACTGGTATTTCAGTTCAGTGTCTGTCAGACAGAGTCGTGCAGAAAGTGGGTTTTCCGTATCCAACTCAGCCTGGATCATTTCTCCACACACTCCCCACATCCAAGTCATGACGTATGCAGTGTTACCAACCAAGCTGGCTGGCAGATCCCCCAACCCTAGTAAGGAGACCACCGAAGACCGCTAGCTCCTTTAGCTCGCATTAGCTCGTTACACCACGGGACTGTGTCTGCGTTGGAGAACGGCGATTTATTCACAGCAGTGCAGGGTGATACACAGCCTCTCTTATTATTGTACAAGGGACATTTGGAATAGATAAAAATGTGATTAATTATGACATTAATGCGTTTGCTCGGGATTAAATATCGGACAGCACTAGATTTGATTTGTTTGGTGTGGATGTTTGTTGCGTGGTAGGCGCCGGTTCCCCGTCCTTACAGAACCTCACCGTCCGTCTGTCCGTCAACAGGCCTCCCCAGCCCCATGCACATCTCCGGTGGCCCCCCCCCTCAGTTCTCCAGCATGGAGGAGATCGGCGTCGGCTCCAGTCGAGCCAAACGCTACTCTTCCCAGCGACAGAGAGCCGTACCTGAGCAGACTCCGCCCATGCACCTGGGTGTGATGGAGGGACACTACTACGAACCCAGTAAGTCGTCCTCTATTCTTGAATGATAAAAACTTCGGGGAAATGTATTGTTTTTGTGTGGACACTTTTATCTGCTGTGGAAACGTCTGTGGAGAAGAAACCGCCGCCTCACGTGGTTTACGAGAGACGGTTCCAGCGATACTTTCACACGTCTCGCCGTCATGCCGTGTCGTAAACCACGCGAGACGACTGTTTGTTCTCTGCAGACGTTCCCACCACAGAGAGGAACCATGGGAGAACAAATGATCGTTGTGTTTGAAACACACTGCTGTCACTACGTCACAAAACGTGGTGTGAACACGGCATAGCCGTGAGATAAAGACGTGGGCACGTTCTCAGGGGCAGGCGTGTGAAAAGCTGTGTTGCACTTTGTTGTCCTCACCAGCAGAGGTCAGTATAACTGAAGGTTTACTGGAGACTGTTGTCTCTCGCTGAGAGGATGATTTCATACCTGTTTACATTCATAAACTACAATATGTTTCAGGGAAGTGTGTTTGTGTCTCTGTGTGTGTGTCGGTGTGTGTCTCTGTGTGTGTCTCTGTGTGTGTCTGTGTGTGTGTCTGTGTGTCCACTGCTGATCATGATAACTTTGTTGTCTTCCCTCTGTCTCAGTGTCGTACCAGGGACCAATCTACACCCACGGGGATGGCCCCGCCCCCATCCCACCGCAAGGCATGCTGGTCCAGCCTGAGATGCACATCGCTCACCCCAGTCAGTGCAGAAGCTCTTTTATATATTTCTAAATGTGTCAAAGTTCACCTAAAGTCACTCACGTTTCCTCTCTCCAGGTCTTCACCCACACCAATCAGGCGGCCCGATCGCTAACCCCGCCCTCTACGGAGGCCCACCTGTGTCTCTATCACCGGGGCAACCACAGCAACTGCTGCCACCACCTTTCTACCCTCCTCCAGGGGTCATGACCTTCCCTTACCCCACCATGTACCCAACCCCACAGGTAAGTTTGTCATCTTGTCCACAGTTTTGACAACGTTGTTAAATGTTGTGTTACACTCAGGTTAAGTGTGTTCTGCTGAGAAAAGGCAAGGAATGCATTCAGAGTTTGATACACTCACTCTCCCACACCAAAGTCCATAGAGAAATTCAGTTCCCAAAGAGCTCTGCTTTCTGCACAGAGTTGACAAATTGAATGAAGCTGGAGCTGTTTATGCTGCACTTTTATTTGAGCATTGTTTTATTCATTTGAGAACCTTGTTTACAGTATTTGACATGAGCTGTAATTTAAGTTAATGCTGCAATTGCACTTTTATTTAAGACATATTTTGCTTATTGGAGTATTGCGGCAGTATTTTTTTTATATTTGTTATACATTTTATTTGTATGTTTCATACTGACAGCTAGAACTGTTTAACTGTTGTGTTTAATTGTTTACTAATTAAACTTATGTTCATTCTGACAAAAAAAAGACGTGAACATGTGCTTACGATGTCAAAAATGGTGTAAATCTGAACGTCACATGATCACCGTGTTGGTCCACCGTCATAGTTGATGGTTAAGGGGAAATTTAAGGGAAAAAAATTGTCAAATGGAAGGTTTTATTGATGTCCGTCTGAGAATACAGTTAGACTTCACATAACGTGTGTGTGTGTGTGTGTTTCAGGCTCAGACCCAGGTGACCTACGGTGGTGTGACCTACTATGACACGATGCAGCAGCAGGCCCAGCCCAAACCCTCGCCCCCCCGCCGCACATCCCAGCCAGTCACCGTTAAGCCCCCCCCTCCAGAGGTGCGCTTTGTGTCAGAGTGACCCCGCCCCCCTCACCCTCGACCGCCCTGCCCCCTCAGCCTCACTCTGCTCTGAGAACCACAGGTGAGTGCATGCCGCGCAGACGTTCTGACGTCATGTGGTGCTCAGATTATGACGTCGTGTGACTAGGGATGTAACGATTACCGGTATGACGGTTAGTACTACCGTTTAAAATTTTAATTATCGTTAAAACCGTGATTGATTACCGCAACTGATTAACGAAAAACTCACAGTGATACTGCTCATTTTCTGGAGAAGCAGCAGCACCTGAACGGCACTCGCTCAGAAGCGGGCGCACATGCGCACTTTGCACTGTCTGTCCAGCGACAACACGGCTGAAGCCACCTGCGCTCCAGAGATTACCCCCCGTAAGATCAGAAGTCTGTGCATATTTTGTATTTTTAAACGATGTTGAGGGTAAAATAATTGAAAAAATCTCCGCGAAGCCACTTCCAATATGATGAGCCATCTCCGTGACCACCACACACAGCTATCAGCGAGTAAGTCGACAAAAACGGGATTTCGGAATAGTGGGAAACGTCATGGTTTGTCTCGCGAAAGCGAGTAGTGTGCAGACGACACGTACCGTAGCAGACCAAAATGTGTTTGTTTCTGTGTTTTTTTATTTTATTTTTTATGCTGTGTACGACCGCTGCTACTTAATTATTATCCGACACAGAGTGAGGACCTGTGTGTGTGTGTGTGTGTGTGTGTGTGTCAGTCAGTCAGTCAGTCAGATGATAATTATTATTATTAATAATAATGATAATAATAATAATAATAATAATATAAAATATCTTTTTTTAAATAAAACTTGGTTAAAAGATTTCAGTGTGTGTGTTCAGTACTTTTGGAACATTTTGAACACATCTAACAATACCGTGATAATATTGATAACCGTGATAATTTTGGTCACAATAACCGTGATATGAAATTTTCATATCGTTACATCTCTACGTGTGACGACGTCGTGTGACACTCAGATTATGGTAATGTGACGCTCAGATTGTGATAATATGACGCTCAGATAATGACGTGTGACACTCCGATTATGGTGATGTGACACTTCTTTATTATTATTATTTTTTTTCAGGAGCAGGGTGGGAGGAGTCGGTAAGGAGCCGCAATTTCCTACACCAATCAACAGCGAGGGTGGTGCAGGGGCGTGAAGATGGACAGACGGAGGCGGAGACTAACTCTGCACAAGACCACAGCATCACTGTTGCCGCTCCCCCTTTTGTTTTTGACCCTGTAGCAGTCGTTCCATGACGGCGAGTCGCCAACGCACAGGTTTGTTCCTGCCAACGTGTCTTTGAGCAACAACACTGAAACATTGAGAAAGTAACGAGTTCCAAACCCTCAAAGTCACTTTTTGAGTTTAGTGACGGCTTCGTTGTTTTTGTGTCGCTGTCTCCGTTTACTTCACTGTCTGTTTCGTAACGTAGGAAACATGAGGTTTGTTTTCTGGAGATGGTGAAACGAATAATCCGTCATCACGATAATTCTCATTTTCTCGAGTGAATGAGATCAAATAATCTGTTACGTTGTGATAATGTCTCGTTATCTCCCGGAGATAATTCTCGTTTCTTAAGATAATGAGAAACCGCGGCGTGGCTGTTCACCGAGAGCAAAGCAGACAGATTATTAATCTGGTCACAGATTAATCACGTACTGTGGAAACATCTGTTTCAGGAGGGACTGCCACCTCTTTCCTCCTTCCTCCTCCCTGCTCCTTTCTCCTCCTCCTCCTCCCCTCTGCTGACGTACGTGATGAACTGCGACGATTTTCCACGTGAACTGAAACTCGTGTTTTTTTGTTGTTTGTTTTTGGCTCCTCCCCCTGATGAGCAGCGACAGTTTGAGTGTAAACACGACGTGTCCAGTGGGGGGCGCTGCTGCTGCTGTACATAAGTGTGTAAATAGAAGCTGGAGCAGATGAAAACTATAGTTATGATGCGAGCGCATCGGCAGGGACTTTGAACGTTAACCATGATTCATTTAAAAAACGGAGTTCACGTTTTTCTTTCTTTGTCACTTTCATTTTTTTAACTGTAATTTTTTATTATTGTTATTATTAGTGAACACAGGAGTGATAACTATTATTAGTTTGGCTTGTTAACGCGTCGTTATTACTGTAACCACAACGTTTAAAAAAGAAAGTCGTTGATTATTGCTTTGATCATTGGTTTCCTCTGATGTTGAAGACACTGTAAGGCTTTTATTTTGAAAGGTTCATTACCGTCAGTATTCTGAGCAGGTGCTTTGATGTTGACCTCAGTGTCTGTGTCGTAACGAGTGACTGCTGTTTATTCTTTGACCTTTGACCTGAGCTGACAACACCTTTTATTTTCCTTTTTCAGTCTTTAAAGTCACAGTTTGTGTTTTTTTTCTTTTTAAAGTGAGTTTGTGTAGGGTTCTGACGGCGAGAACCAAACATCTCTACATCACATGATCACGTCGTTATCTCACTGTTAGACAGACGTGTGTAAACCACTCACTCTCCCACACCAAAGCCCACAGAGAAAATCAGTGATTTTAGCTGGCGGGGACACAGGAGCTGCTGGTCTACTGCTGCCTCGTGTGGTCACTCTGTGTCACTAATTTAAGTCTAAAGTTTAAATCAAATGCCGAATTGGAAAAATGTGATGGAGGCAGCAGTGGATCAACTTTGGTGTGGGAGAGTGAGTGAGTGAATGTGTCAGTACCTCAAACAAACAGTTTAAAGGAACAAAACCTGAACTATCCCTTTAATGTCACAGTAGAGTTGAGTTTGTGTTTGTATGTGGAGAACGCTGTCGTCCACGCAGGATCAATAAAGAACACGACGATAACGACACTGTTCATTGCCTTCTGTTTGTTTGTTAGCACCTGAGCTAGCGTCTTAAAAAAGCTACCACACTGTTTCCTGCACTGGCCACGACAAACGTTTTCTCCAGCTGCAGTCACAAGAAATCAGCGTTCTTTTTAACACGCTCGTATTTAACATCCTGATATTGAATTAAACCTCCGACCACTAGTCGGCAGCAGAGGTTCAGCCGTTTCCTCTCGTCGGACCCAAAACTCTACACAGCTTGTGCAAATGTGTTATAAAGACCTAAATATCTGATCATTGTCAGTTTAAGCTCCGCCCACAAATGAACGGACAAGATAAATGAACCTAAGAAAGGAGAGGAGATGAGAGCCTCCTAAATTATCTTGTTGTCATGGTCACATGCCCTGTAGTAACCATGGCAACAAGCTCATTCAGCCAGTGATTGACAGCTGGTGAGTTTCATGAATATAAAGCTGATGTAACTTCTGTTCAACCAATCACGTGTCAGACTCCTTCCTTCCTTATTCAGGTTAATGTATAATAAAACCAAAAAGAAGTTCATAAGAGTAGATTTGAGTTTTTGTTTTTAATTAAATGAAACGTGATGTGAGAGTGTGTGTTACGTTACAGTGTTTGTTGTCAACCGGATCAAATGACACACAGTAACGTGACACTGTGTCAGTTAAGGGCTGCAACCCATAACTGATGAATAATCTTTTACTAAATGAAAAGTCGACTGAACTTAAAAACCTTTTTCTGTCATTTTTCAGCTTCTTAAATGTGAATATTTTCTAGTATCTTTGCTCCAGAAAAACAAAGAAATAATTTGTGGACAAAAATAAAGATGTTTGTCAAAAACTGATCAATGACTCTGAAACTAATGTGTCGTCAGTGAAGGACATAAAAATGTCTTAATTCCTTTAAGTTGCAGTACATAACTTGTGTTTGTTCGGTTACAGGGAGCGTTTGTGTGTATACAGCAGCAGAGCAGGGCAGGTGGAGACAAGGAGCGTCTTCATCTCGTCAAAAAGTCCTTTCTGAAACTTTTCAGATTATAAAAATACAAACATCTGGCTGCATTCTGTGACATCATCATACACACAGGAGGAGAATATGACAGTTCATGTTCCCGGGTTCAAACTCTGGTTTAATCCTGACGTTAAAAAAATCATGTTCTGGGGTTTAATAATAATCTCATACTGAATCCTTAAATCTTACTTAAGGATTCAACACTGTTACTTTTTTTCCAGTGTAAATGAATAATACGTCATACTGTGAAACTGGTTGTAATCTTAATCTGTGTTGATATTATTGTTCAAATATGAACGTCTTCTGTGTTTTTTTCACTGACAACAGTTTTACAGGAGTGTGAATATGAATGCGCGCGTCCCGACGTGCCTGTTTTGTCGCGAGCGCGCAACTGCAGTAGATCAGAGCGTGCACGAGAGAGAGAGAGCGAGTTTGTGTGTGTGTGTGGGTGAGGAGGGTGAGGAGGGTGAGGCAGACTGCAGTATCTGACCTAAAAAAAAAAAACAGCTCCTCCTGCTGCAGCTGAAAAATCCCACAGTCCTTAAACGCACCGCGCGGGGCGGGTTCCTCCTCCTCCAACCCCCCCCCCCCCCTCCTCAGGTGTGTGCGGACGCTGAAGCTCCCGCTAACGTCGAGCCGCCGCCGCCGCCGCCATCGCCATCGTTCAACGCGGACAAACCAGCAGCGCGGGCCCCGCCGTGTCCCGCAGAAACCACCGGGGAGCTGCACGGACTCAGGCCGGAGCAGCAGCTGCCTCCTTCGGCTTCGTGGTCTTCGGGTTTTTCCGACGCTCCGTGCCGGAGCTCGGTGTGTTTACGCGGCGGCCGCAGAGTGAGCAGAGAGCAGCGGAGGAGGACGCGGTGAACCCGCGGAGCTGCGGAGAAAAGAAGACAAGGAGACGGACACAGAGATTCTCCTCCACCTCCTCTTCCTCCACCTCCTCCTCTTCTTCCTCCTCCAATGGGTTAAAATCGGCTCGTTGTTCCGGAGAAACCTCGCGGAGCCTCGGAGCGTCACACCTGCTCACCCCGACCTGCAGGGGCCGTATGATGTAGGCAGCACCTGCCTCCTTCTTCACCTCCTCCTCACTGTCCCATTGCATCTTCATCACACCTCCTCCTCCTCCACAGCATCAGTCTCCCCCCTCCTCTCCCTCCTGCGGCCCACCATGCCGGCGGGGATGAAACCTCTGGAGAAGTTCCTGAAGAAGCAGACCACAGCTCTGACCCGGGCCGGGGGCTTCGTGGGCGGCGTGACGGACAAGGCCAGCGGGGGAACCGGAGCGTCCCGCCGGAGAGCCAGTCTGTCCCGGGTCGTTCCGTTCTTTAGAGAGACGTCACCCGATAGTGGTCAGACCCGGGAGGTCTTCAGGTGAGTGTGTGGAAACGCATGTTCCCGGGTTTAATCACCAATGTAAGAATAGAATAGAAATACTTTATTCTGTAAAATCATGTTCCCACGTTTAATCTCAGTTTAAATCCTTTAATTAAAAACACATGTTCCCGGGTTTAATCCTGAAGTTTTTTCAGGACCTATTTTTAGTTTTAGTCCCAAATTTAAAAATGCATGTTCCCATGTTTAATCTCGGGTTTAATCCCGAATTTAAAAATTCATATTTCCCATGTTTAATCTCAGGTTTAATCCCAAATTTAAAAATACATGTTCCCATGTTTAATCTCGGGTTTAATCCCGAATTTAAAAATTCAATTTTCCCATGTTTAATCTCAGGTTTAATCCCAAATTTAATAATGCACGTTCCCATGTTTAATCTCGGGTTTAATCCCGAATTTAAACATTCATATTTCCCATGTTTAATCTCAGGTTTAATCCCAAATTTAAAAATGCATGTTCCCATGTTTAATCTCGGGTTTAATCCCAAATTTAAAAATTCATATTTCCCATGTTTAATCTCGGGTTAAATCCTAAATTTAAAAATGCATGTTCCCACGTTTAATCTCCGGTTTAATCCTGACATTAGACTCAGTAGTTGGTTTAGTTTTTACATAAACCAACATTTTTTGACATAACAAACACACCTTCGTCCTCCTGCAGCCCCGACAGCGAGGACGCCCCCTGCTGGCCGCCCGGTCCGGTCTCGGTGCCGGGCAGCGCTAACAGCTCTGGTTCAGGAGGAGGAGACGTCCGCAGTCCATCTCTGTCGAGTGACGAGCAGAGCTCTGAGGCGAGTCTGATCACAGAGAGTAGTGGAGGAGGTGGCGGAGGTGGCGGAGGAGGAGGAGGAGGAGCCACGCCTCTTCACCCTGACACACCGGACAGTCTGACCCTCACCATGCTGGACAGCGTGGCGGGAAAATGCTCCGGACACTGCACAGGTAAGAACGCTGCCTGTTTCTTTGATGTTTATGTTTTGGTGCTGTTGCTCCGCCCACCACCACCACCCCCGCCCAATCACACAGCAGGTGGAGGAGGTTCTGTATGAAAAAATCCTCCGAACCGAGGGTCTACAGGTGCTGATGAGGATCAATTCTGTTTGAATATTAACTGCGTTTTTGAGAAGAACGAGATGCGTTCAAGGAACTTCGTAAATGTCAGAACTTGACTGACGCGTCAATTCATAAAAAATCTATTTTATCCGTTTGAGTGTTTTTTAAAACTGTGATTTTTCAGCTTCTTAAATGTGAATATTTTGAAAACAAAACATTTGAGAAACATCATCATTTCCACGTTTGTGACGTTTTATGACCCAAACGAGTCATCGATGAATGAATGATGAAAATAAATCTTATTTCCAGTCCCAAATCTACAGTTCTGTGGTGTGTTTTAAATTTACTCACACACACACACATTCCTGCAGGAGCACATATGTAAACGCATGCACACCCACTTCAGCTGTAATAAGCAGGCTGTGTTTGTGTGAGAGGACGGCAGTGATTATGTAACCACTGGTTCTCTCACACACACACACACACACACACTTTCTTTAACCATGTGACGCTGAAAATCCAAAAAAACGTCTTAAATGTGGATTCTTCCGTGTTTCATTTCCTCTGTGACACTTTGATGTCGATGTTTTTGTTACATAACTGATCAACAATTACAGAGGAAACAAATATCTGACACAAAAATGACAGAAAGTAGAAAAGACGACTGCAACAGTCTTCCACTTGTTTTTAGATGCTGCTCGTGAGCGCCCCCTGAACGCTGTCTGTCCTCACTGTCTCTTCTTGAGAACAGGAAGTTTAAACCAGACCGGCTTCTTTATGACTTCATGTGAATCTTAGATTTCTCGAGCCGTGAGTCCAAAGGTCTGTGATGATGGCTTTAGTTTGCGTCTGTCGCTCACTGTCCTGCGACGCAAGACACAAACGACTAGTCTCATAAAATCTACGTCACATGATCACGTCTTTATCTCACTGTTACAGACGTCTGTAAACCACTCACTCTCCCACACCAAAGCCCACTGAGAAAAGCAGTGATTTTAGCTGCTGGTCCTCTGCTGCCTCGTGTGGTCACTGTGTCACTGAGTTTAGTCTAAATTAAATATTTTAAAAGCTGATTTTATAAAATCAGACATTTGAACTTAGTGATGGAGGCAGCTGTGTGTGTGTGTGTGCGCGTGTGTGTGTGTGTGCGCGTGTGTGTGTGTGCGCGCGTGTGTGTGTGTGTGTGTGTGTGTGTGTGTGTGTGTGTGTGTATGTGTGTACCAGGTATTACTAATGTTGTGGGGACCAAAACCTGTTTACACAGTCACATTATGGGGACTTGTCCTCCTTGTGGGGACAAAAAGCAAGTCCCCATAACGTAAATTACTACATTTTAAGGTGAAGATATGTTTCATGGTTAGGTTGAGGTTAGGGTTAGGGTTAGGATTAGGATTAGGCCAGTAGTAATTGTGGTTAAGGTTAGAGTAAGTCTCCAACAAATGAATGTAAGTCAATGCAATGTCCCCTCAAGTCATGAATGTCGAACATGTGTGTGTGTGTGTGTGTGTGTGTGTGGGAGAGCGGTTTGGATCTGATATGAAATATATATTTCTAAAGTGTTTTTAGGAACATTTGTAACGTTTATCACAATCATAACATGAAGTGCAGAGACACGACGTCTCTGAGCTGTGAGAGGACAGAAAAGTCCACGAGGACGACGAGACAAACCAGTGTGTCCAGTCTGTCCGCAGATGTGAAACACGCGACAGAACCGGAGCGGCCGCTTCACAACAAGATCTGTGACGTCTGTCAACTCACATTTAACTCTTTACAAATGCCTCATTTAAAGGTGCAGGGTTTATCATTATTATTGTTATTATTATTATGGATAATTCCATAATAACCTTCAACCATAAAGTAACAGAGAAAACAGCCTCACAATTAGATAAAAAAACAAAAAACTACTGCTCTTTAAATGAAACATGTTTACTGATTTGTAAATGGAAACAGACGCACACACTCTCCCACACCAAACCTCATCACACACACACACACACACACACACACACACACTGCTGCCTCCATCACCAAGTTCAAATGTCTTATTTTGTCTTTTCGGCATTTGAAACATTTCATTTAGACTCAGTGACACAAAGTGACCACACGAGGCAGCAGAGGACCGACCACGTCTCAGTCGCTCAAACAACCATACAAACACACACACACACACACACAAATATACTGAACTGTGCCTTTAACACCTCGCCGTAAAAATGTCCCGCCCAGTGTGTGTGTGTGTGTGTGTGTGCGTGCGTGCGTGTGTGTGTGTGTGTGTGTGTGTGCGTGTGCGTGTGCATGTGTGCAGGTAAAAGAGAGGACCGTACATTTCCTGATAGTTTCATAAATGTGGAACAAACCAGTGTCAGCTTCTTACATAACACACACGTACACACACGTACACACACGTACACACACGTACACACACACACACACACGCAGTAGCTGGCGTGTTGGGACAGGCAGGTGCTCAGGTAAACATTTCCTCACACTCACTTCACCAGTTTTAAATTGTATACGTGTGTGTGTTCTTGTATTTGTGTCTTTGTGAGGACCGAGCGTTCTTCACTGAGGACTTTGTCTCGGAGCTAAGACCTGGTTTTAGGGTTTAGGTTAAAGGTCAGGGAATGCTTAACGTCTGTGAATGTCCTCAGTGTGTGTGTGTGCGTCGGTGCGTGGGTTTTCACAGATGTTGTGAGGACCTTGATTTCTGACTTTAATATTTGTGATCTGTTATCAACAGCACACCACTCTTCTTCTCTCTCTCTTCTTCTCTCTCCTCTTCGTCTTCCTCCTCTTCTCCTCAGATCTTTTTCACGTTACAGCTCCGTGTGATTCGTCTAATTTAAGTCTGAGTGTTTTTTTTCCTCCCACTCCTCCTCCTCTCCACATGTCTTGTTGAAAGCTGGTTGCTATGGGAACAGAGCTTCTCTCTATGAGGGAAACCTGCAGTGTGGAGAAGAGGAGGAGGAGGAGAGGAAGGTGAACGAGTGGGAAGCTCTTTCACTTCATCTCTTCTTCTTCTTCTTCTTCTTCCTCCTCTTCCTTCCCTGCAGAGAAAATCAAAGGTCCTGGGAATTCTCGTGAAAACTTGTTTTCATAATCTGTCGATTATTTTCTCGTCGTTTGGTTCAGAAAAATCGCAGAGAGGAAAAATCGCAGAGAGGAAACGTTTTAAAACAATCAGATAAATCATGAGCTCCAGGAATGACAAGATTTTGCGATATTATGATATCACAAGACAATATGATGATATTAGCACGATACTTACAGGACAGCGGAAAGCCTCCACATCTTCCGCCACCGACTAAAAACACATTTCTTCCGACTCTACCTCGACTAAGAAGACGGCGAGAAAAAAAACCCAAAAAAAACTTGTACATCGCACTTATGAAGAGCACTTCATAGTTTGGCTTACCTGAAGCTCTTACTTACTTATACTTGATATCATAATATCGTATCGTGATAATATCCTCTGGTGATTTAAGTATCGTGATAATATCATAATATCATCTGGTGACTTACGAATCGTGATAATATCGTCTGGTGACTTAAGTATCGTGATAATATCATAATATCATCTGGTGACTAACGAATCGTGATAATATCGTCTGGTGACTTAAGTATCGTGATAATATCATAATATCGTCTGGTGACTAACGAATCGTGATAATATCGTCTGGTGACTTAAGTATCGTGATAATATCATCTGGTGACTTACGAATCATGATAATATCATAATATCGTCTGGTGACTAACGAATCGTGATAATATCGTCTGGTGATTTAAGTATCGTTATAATATCGTCTGGTGACTTACGAATCGTGATAATATCGTCTGGTGACTTACGAATCGTGATAATATCGTCTGGTGACTTAAGTATCGTGATAATATTGTCTGGTGACTTAAGTATCGTGATAATATCGTCTGGTGACTTACGAATCGTGATAATATCATAATATCGTCTGGTGACTTAAGTATCGTGATAATATCATCTGGTGACTTACGAATCGTGATAATATCGTCTGGTGACTTACGAATCGTGATAATATCATCTGGTGACTTAAGTATCGTGATAATATCGTCTGGTGACTTAAGTATCGTGATAATATCGTCTGGTGACTTAAGTATCGTGATAATATCGTCTGGTGACTTACGAATCGTGATAATATCGTCTGGTGACTTAAGTATCGTGATAATATCGTCTGGTGACTTACGAATCGTGATAATATCGTCTGGTGACTTACGAATCGTGATAATATCGTCTGGTGACTTGAGTATCGTGATAATATCGTCTGGTGACTTACGAATCGTGATAATATCGTCTGGTGACTTAAGTATCGTGATAATATCGTCTGGTGACTTAAGTATCGTGATAATATCGTCTGGTGACTTAAGTATCGTGATAATATCTGTTTTTGTGTTGTATGTTATGTTTTTACGTTCATTTGTTCACGTATTTCTTTGATGTTGACTCATTTCCGTGTGTTTGTGTTTCCATAGAAACGCTGCTGGACGACTTCATGTTAACACATCCCATCTTCCTGACGTCTGACAGGTTCCAGCAAATTCTGCTGCAACAGTATCCTACACACGCACGCACACACACACACACACACACACACACACAGCCCCCTTCAGGCTGCTGCAGGTACTGCACTCATAGAGAGAATCAGTGCATGTGTGAGACACAGGACTTCACACGTTTATCACAAACTGTATTTTATTTCCACATCATGTCCTCACGTCGTCATAGTAACCGTCCTTAACCACCACTCAGATTCTCCGTGGAGACAGAGGGAAGGGAGGGAGGGAGGAGAGGGCGAGGAGAGACGGAGGGAGGGACAGACGGAGGGATGGACGCAGCGGAGAGGAAACAGGCGGTGCTGAGCGTGGCGTTCAGGTACCTGGACACGTACAGAGAACTGCTGCAGGAGGAGGGCGAGCGCAGCAACAGCTTCCCCAAGGTAGCGCACACGCACACGCACACGCACACATTCCATAACAAACAACAGTATAATGGCGTGTGTGTGTGTGTGTGTGTGTAGGAGCTGTACCTGCGTGCTCTCCAGGACTTGACTCGTTATCCTGAACTTGTTGAAGACGTTCTGAAGCTGCAGCGGTGGACGGAGATCTTACACCACCCGTAAGACACACTCACACACACACACACACTCTCTCACAAACACACACACACACGTAGAGTGATAAAGTCAAGTGTTTTAGTCTGATGTGTGTGTGTGTGTGTGTGTTCCAGCTCTGATGAGGAGAAGGAGAGTAAGAAGAAACAGGTCCGTCCTCTGTTCAGACACTTCAGACGCATCGATGCGTGTCTGCAGCCCAGAGAGGCGTTCAGGGGCTCCGACGAAAGTACGACACACACACGTGCACGCACATGCACACACACACACACACACACACACACACACACACACACGTGTAACACTGTTTTTGGTTGTCTCCAGTCTTCTGCAGAGTCTACACTCCGGATCATTCCTATGTCACCATCAGGAGTCGTCTCTCATGTCGAGTCGGTGAAATTCTGGCTCTGGTCCGAGAGAAACTCCAGTACAGTGAAGATCAACCGGTTCTTCCTGGAAACCTGGTCCTGGTGGCAGTGACATCATCAGGAGGTCAGGACACTCACACACACACACACACGCACACACACACACACACACACACACACACACACACACACACACACACACACACACACACACACTGATCTGTGATGTTTTGTTGTGCAGAAAAAGCCGTGTTTCGTCCCAGTGACGAGGCCGTGTTCACCACACTGGGAGTCAACACTCACCTGTTCACCTGTGAACCCTCAGAGCTGGACTCACTGGTGAGGAACCTGTTCATGCACTACATTGCCCCCCAGAGGCCTGGAGTCTCCGTATTTGCTCTTCTTTAGCTGTGTTCTACGGTGGCCTGGAGTATTCATATTTAAGAAACTGAAAAATGACAAACTAGTTTCAGTTATTAAGAAAAAACTATTATTAGTATGTTTTAGTGTTTTCAGGATTATTAGAGCAGCTCATTATTTAGCAGTCAGTCTGTTGGTGGATGTAGGGACTAGCTCATTATTTGGCAGTCAGTCTGTTGGTGGATATAGAGACTAGTTCATTATTTGGCAGTCACTCTGTTGGTGGACATAGACACTAGCTCATTATTTGGCAGTCAGTCTGTTGGTGGATATAGAGACTAGCTCATTATTTGGCAGTCAGTCTGTTGGTGGATATAGAGACTGGCTCATTATTTGGCAATCAGTCTGTTGGTGGATATAGAGACTAGCTCATTATTTGGCAATCAGTCTGTTGATGGATATAGAGACTAGCTCATTATTTGGCAATCAGTCTGTTGATGGATATAGAGACTAGCTCATTATTTGGCAGTCAGTCTGTATAGATATTGACAGTTTCAGGGTTGACTTCTCAGACTAAAGCTTTATATAAAGGTTCTTCTGAGCATTGACACTGACGTCCTGATGATGTCATCACCCACAGCTTCCTCTCCCTGAGGAAATCCACTGGACACCAGGAGACAGCAAACTCCACGACATGTCAGCGGAGGAAGTAGCCAATCAGCTGGTGGCGTTTGACTGGGAGCTCTTCAGCTGCGTGCACGAGGTCAGATGCTGAAAATCATCAAATAATCACAACAATTTCAAAGTAACACAATTGCAATTCTGTTTGTCTCCTGAAGGTGGAGTTTGTATGTTACGTTTTCCATGGAGAGCAGTCGCGCTGGCGCCCCCTGAACCTGGAGCTGGTACTGCAGCGCTGCAGCGAGGTTCAGCACTGGGTCGCCACGGAGATCCTGCAGTGTCAGTCACTGCCGAAGAGAATGCAGCTGCTGCGCAAGTTCATCAAGATCGCAGCTCTGTGAGTCCCATCGCGACAAATATCTGCGACGCACACCTGCGACGCACACCTGCGACGCACACCTGCGAGTCGTCGTAATTCTGAGAAGTTTTTGTGTTACAGGTGTAAACAACAACAGGACCTGCTGTCGTTCCTCGCTGTGATCCTGGGCCTTGATAATCCTGCCATCAGCCGACTGCGACTCACCTGGGAGGTACGCCAGTCACCTGACCACACACTGACACACACTGACACACACTGACACACACTGACACACACTGACAGTGATTTTGTGTGTGTGTGTGTTCAGGGACTTCCTGGGAAGTTCAGGAAACAGTTTCAGCAGTTTGAAAGCGTTGCAGTGAGTCACATTTTTTTTATTATACATAATATTATTATATTTCCTGTTTTTTCTGCTGTTGAAATAAATGAATAAATAAATAAATAAGATCATTAAATTCCTCGTGTCATTTATGGCAAAATGTGCAGCGAATAGCTTTGACCCCTGTGGTTCTCAAACTATGGTGCGTGAGCTCCCTCTGGTGGTACTTGGATGAAAAGCATTTAGTTTTATATATATATATATATATATATATATGTGTGTGTGTGTGTGTGTGTATGTATAAATTATATAAACACATATGTGAGTGTCAAAGTGAAGTGACGTTGTTGTCTAACAGGATCCTTCCAGAAACCACAAGTCCTACAGAGACCTGATCACCACCCTCAGACCTCCACTGATCCCCTTCACACCTCTGCTGCTCAAAGGTACACACGCACACAGACACACACAGACACACACGCACACAGACACACACAGATACACACACGCACACAGACACACACGCACGCACACAGACACACACGCACACAGACACGCACACAGATACACACACACGCACACAGACACACACGCACACAGACACACACAGATACACACACGCACACAGACACACACGCACGCACACAGACACACACGCACGCACACAGACACACACGCACACAGACACGCACACAGATACACACACACGCACACAGACACACACGCACACAGACACACACAGATACACACACACACACAGACACACACACAGATACACACACACGCACACAGACACACACAGATACACACACACACACACACACACACAGACACACACACAGATACACACACACGCACACAGACACACACGCACACAGACACACACAGATACACACACGCACACAGACACACACACACGCACACAGACACACACGCACGCAAACACACACACAAACACACAGACACACACGCACACAGACACCAAACACATGCACACACACACAGACACACAGACCTACACACACAGACACACACTCAGACACAGACACACACACACAGACACACACGCACACATGTACACACACACAGACACGCACTCACACACACACACACACACAGACACACACGCACTCAGACGCACACAGACACACACAGACACACACGCACTCAGACGCACACAGACACCAAACACATGCACACACACACAGACACACAGACCTACACACACAGACAGACACACACACACAGACACACACGCACACATGTACACACACACAGACACGCACTCACACACACACACACACACAGACACACACGCACTCAGACGCACACAGACACACACACGCACAGACACACAGACCTACACACACACACGCACACAGACACTCACACACAGACACGCACTCACACACACAGACACACACTCACACACACAGACACGCACACAGACACACACAGACACACAGACACACAGACACACACAGACACGCACTCACACACACACACACAGACACACAGACACACACGCACACACAGACACGCACTCACACACACACACACACTGTAAACGTTGTGTTGTCTCTGTCAGATTTGACGTTTCTTCACGAGAGCTGCAAAACGTTCCACGGTGAACTCGTCAACTTTGAGAAAATGGTGAGAAACATGATGACGGATGGTTTTAGCTGCTGGTCCTCTGCTGCCCCGTGTGGTCACTTTGTGTCACTGAGGTCAATCTAAATAAAGATTGACAAAATAAGACATTTGAAGTTAGAGATGGAGGCAGCAGTGGATCAACAGCTCCTGTGTGTGTGTGTGTGTGCGTGTGTCTGTCTGTGTGTGTGTGTGTGTGTGTGTGTGTGTGTGTGTGTGTGAGAGACGATGTCCTCACTCGTCTTCCTCCTTCATCTGCAGCACAAAGTGGCAGACATGGTGAGGATCATCAGACGCTACAGGAGCAGCCAGCTCGGTAACACACACACACACACACACACACACACTATCTGGACTGTCGTCTCCCTCTGGTGGTGCTGCTGACACACTACGCCTCTGTGTGTTTTCTGGTAGCCATGGATACGGAGACGTCCCCCTCCCACCTGCAGACGAAGGCCTACGTCCGTCAGCTGCAGGTCATCGACAACCAGAACCTCCTGTTTGACATGTCCTGCAAACTGGAGTCCAAAGACACGTAAGCAGAGGACGGGGGGGCGGGGGGGCAGGGAGGCGGAGTCTCACACTGGACCTGTAAAGACCGAGTCTTCTTCCTCGACCGCCGACGTCAGCAAAACGGACAAAAATCTCCACATCGTTCCCCCCTCGTCAGGTTTTTATTGAATTTTCTGTCCTTCCACTCGTTTCTCCTCATCCCTCCATCCACAGCTGATCCAACTCCAACAGGAGACCACGACGGTCCTGGTCCACTAGAACCTGACGTGTTCTGTGAGCGCCCCCTGCTGCTGAGAACCAGCCTGAGACACAGAAGCTCAGTGAGGAAAAGACTCGTATACGAACAAAATCTGCGTCACATTGAGATTACGATGTCGATGTCACGTCTTTATCTCTGACGTCTGTAAAGCGCTCACTCTCCCACACCAAAGAGAGAAAATCAGTGATTGTAACGTCACTCACTCACACACACACACAGGAGCTGTTGATGCACTGCTGCCTCCATCACTAACTTCAAATGTGACTTCAGTGACACAAAGTGACCACACGAGGCAGCAGAGGACCAGCAGCTTAAATCACTGATGAGTGGTTTACAGACGTCAGGAGGGGGCGCTCACACCTCTGTCATTGACCTCACTGTCCAGCTGACCTCTGACCTTGGATTAACTTTTATCAGCTGCCCTTTTTTTTTTTTTAACACAGGACGTCCACGGACGCGTCTGTGACGGACAGGCGGACACTTCATGGTGCGTTCAGGGACTGTAGTCACATGACTGTAGATGCTGGTTTTCTACCAAACACCTGAGTTTTCTGTCTGTGTTTGTGAGGAACGATCGTCTTCGCGATGTTTTACGATCAGTATTCCTGTCGCGTTCCCATTAAAGGACCACGTCGCCGTTTTTGTTACGCGACGGGGGCGCGGCCCCTTTAAGAGCGTGAACGCTGATCGGCTGACTTCAGAGCAGAGGGCAAACGTTTGTGACGTGAAGCCGGAGAGACCGGACGCGTCGTGGCGTCGCCGCCCTCTCATTGGTCCGCCCAGCGGGTGGAATCTCCGAGGCAATAACGGAGCGACAGGAAGTGACGGCGACGGTCGCTTGACGTCGCGCGTCAATCAAGCACTTTTTTGCCAAACCTCAGGGTCAGAGACACACAGAGGTTTTGTTTACTCGATTTCAGTTTGACTCGTGTCGGTTCTTCGTTTGTACAGATGATCTCGCTTCACTAATATTTACTATAATATCAGAAATTTATATATATATATATATATAAAGTGTGTGTGTGTGTGTGTGAGTCCAGTTCCACCTCACACCATCTTCATGTCTCATTCGCGCCATTTCCCCTCTTGCAACCCCTAAAATAATATTTACTACTATTTTTAGTAATATTTTCCCTGGGTTTTTTGGGGGTTTTTTGCATTTCAGCTAGTTTTTCAAATGTATAAAAAAAATATAAAAAAAGAAAAACCTACTTTAATAAAAAAAAAAAAAACCTACCTTCTCGGCACCTCAAGAGCCAAAAATGTCCCGTCCAGAAAACTGCGATTAAACAAAGTTTCTCTTCAACATCAACAATAATCTGATCATAAACAAACCAAATAAGGACGTTTTCACTTTCACTCGACACTGCCACCTGCTGGAATACCAGGACAATTGGCATTTTTTTTGTACTTGAGGTGAAGAAGGGAACTGCAAGATTTGATGCCGTTTGCATTAAAACCAATAATAATCATAATAATAAACACTTCACTGAGGTTGCGTGAGGGTTAAAGGTCGAGTGCTCATTGTTGTTGTTGATTTTAGATTCTGTTTGTTCTAAATAAGTTCATTATGATTCGATTTGTTTGAATGCTCTGAAGAGGTTTCCTCTGTTTTTCATTTTTCTCGTCTAAACACAGATGTGATGAATGTTAATGATGTAAAATGGAAACGGAAGAAATGAAGAGTTGAGGGTTTTTACGTCAGTTTGATTCTGCGTTCTCTACGTCACATGATCACGTCTTAATCTCACTGTGAGACACACTTTTCCAACAGGAAACTGGAGAGAAAATCCATGATTTTAACGTGACACACACACACACACACACACACACTGCTGCCTCGCCTCCGTCACAAAGTTCAAATGTCTTATTTGAAAACTCACATTCAGATTGACACAGTGACCACACGAGGCAGCAGAGGACCAGCAGCTAAAATCACTGCTTTTCTCTCTGGGGTTTGGTGTGGGAGAGTGAGTGGTTTCCAAACTTCAGTTTCCTGTCGTAAAGTCTGTCTCACAGTGAGATAAAGACGTGATCATGAGACGTAGAGATCGCAGACTTAAACCCAGTCTTTTGTTAAAGTGGTTAAAATCAGTGAAGTGAAACCTCAACTTTCTCTGATGATCAGACATTTCCAACATTTCCAACTGTTCAGAGCAACGTCACGTTTGTAAAAATGTGTTTGATTATTATTATGATTATGATTTAAATCTGAATCATAATAACATCCTGTGTGCAGACGCTCCGAGCCGCTCATCCGTCCACAACCTTCATCACATCCGTGTAAAACCTCTGACGTCCAGTAGGTGGAGCCTTCGGGACGAGCACGACCGCTTGGATGCACTAAATCGTTTCATGTGTGACCACGCCCACTCGTGACGTCACAGACCAATGACCATACTCAGAGCGCTTTCCCATAAGTTTCTTTACGAAGATGCGGACAGGAAGTCTGGCTGTTGCTTGGAACTTAAGAAATTTCTGCCAGAATTCCCGGGAACAAACGGTCACGAAGTTCAAATCCCCAAAAAACTGTATTAAACGGGTGCTGTTATTATTAGCGGTTTGTTTGTTTGCGTGGAACGATGTGAAAATTCTTACGTTATTCCCAAACGATCACGACCGATAATAGTTGGAGCAATATTTTCAGTATTATTGCGAGAACTAAAAAAGAAATCATCTCACGGAAACTCTGCTGCTTTAGTTACGAAGTTGAAGGGGGCGGAGTCATCTAAATGCGACGCATTTAATGCTAACATTTATGCATGTTTTATTAAACATATTCACAAAAATCTTTATCGTCTGAAGTGTCGAGATTTAAAAACCCTCGATAACTTGGGCTTCCTGTCTGCAGCAGGAAGTGCGGCTGTCGCTCGAAACTTCAAGAATTTCTGACAGAATTCCAGAGAAATTAACGGTGCAGAAGTTTTAAAGTCCTCAAAAAAAACTGGATTTAACGATTGTTGTCTGGTTTTTTGTTTTTTTTGCGTGGAATTAAGTGAAAAAATGATCAAGACCGAAAAATTGTTGGAGCCATAAATATAAATAAAAATGTATTTTAATCTCAGATGCTTGAGTTACGGAGTTTAAGGGGGCGGAGCGTTGAGTTGCTTGCAGACAAAATAATTGTGATTTTAATGCGATAATAAAAAGTCCTCACATCGTGGTCTGAAAACTTTTCAGAGAAAAATACGAATTATAAATGTGACTGGAAAGATGCAGCGCCCCCTTGTGGCACCAGATGGACGGCATTCTTCAGTCACTCGCGTGAAACGATCATAAATCAATCATAAACACGACAACGAGAATGAACTTTAATCTGCGATAAACGCAAACGCTGTGCGATGTTTGTTTGTTCGCGCCGACCGAGCTCCGCCTCCGACGAGTCAGTTCTCGTGGAGTGGAGACGATCGCAGCCGATTGGTCGGAAACCCAGTGAAGATGACATCATCACTCGTCAGCCGCTGGCTCTCAGGACCACTTCCTGGGTTTGTTTGAGGGTTGTTTTTTTTTAATTGTTGATCCCGCCGCGGTTCTGCCTCCTGAACTCGATCTGTTGTGAATCTCTGACAAAATGTCGGGACGGGAACTAAAACGGGAACGGAAGAGTTTGCGAGTCATGTAATTCTGCAGGGATCCGCGATTTCAGGAGGCGGCGGCCTCTTGGGTCGAGGTCGTGCGTGGCGTCGCCCGAACAAAAACACGCTAACATAAATGTGTAAATATTCCGACTTTGTAAATACGCAAATATTAATTATGGAAGACTCTATTTTATGTATGAGCGGAGAGAGAGAGAGAGAGTTTAAGAGAAATATTTGATTTTTATTTGTAGACCTGAAAGAGAAAGAAATGCCGATGAATTTGACGATCGTAGTCACTTCTGTTGTTTTTATCTAAAGCTCGGACTTTTGTTTCTCTTTGATTTTGTACAGACATGGTTGTTTATGAGTCATCGTCGTCTCTGTTTACGTCACACGCGACGCCTGATTGGAGCAGAGGTCTGGTCCGGGGGGCGGGGCCTGGGGTGTTGGTGTCATGTTGCTGCAGTAAAGAAAACTTTAGGATTTTTACAAAAACAGTTACAGTAAAAGTTTTTATAAGAAGTTTGAAATAAAATCAAAGATCTTTAGTCGAATCATTTTTACAAGAACACAAAAAATTCAAAAGAACGTTCCAAATAAGAAAAGTTTTACAAGGAAACGTTGTTTTTAAGAAACAATTTGTAGTTTTGTAAATAAAACGTGGGATAAATTTTACACAAGTAAGTTTTAATCGACGAGTGACTCTTTAGTTCTGAATAATATATAATAATAATAATTCTTATTTTCTTTCAGGATTTAAACTTTTAATCCAATGTTTATTTTTATGTAGAATTCTAAAATGTAATAATGTCTTACATTTACATTTTTTTTTAACATTTTTCTTTTTTTTTCTTCCATAAAATTGTGTTTTTTTCCCCTCAAAAAAACATGAAGTACAGAAATAGAAAAAAAAGTTTATTGACAGAAGCAGCGATCAGGATTTGGTTCAGGGTTTGGATCAGGGTTTAGTTCGGTGTTTGGTTCAGGGTTTGGTTCAGGGTTAGGTTCAGGGTTAGGTTCAGACCTCTGCTCCCTCTGCTGTCACCACACACTCTGAAATAAAAGGTTATGGACGACAAAAACACGCCTCCTTCTTTTCTTTTCTTTTCTCCTCAGCTGCTGGTTTGAGGGTTAGGGTTAGGGTTAAAACAGGTTTGAAAATCCATTTAAACCAGGTTTGTATCGGTTTATATCAGTTTATATTAGTTTATATTGCTTTATATCGGTTTATTTGTCAAAAAAACACAAATTAAATCAAGTTGAATTGTGACAAAGGGGAAATATAAATGATACAACTGCTAAAATAAACTGTCATACAGGTCAGAAGATGTTTTAATGGGTCAAACTGGTCAAAGATAAAGAGGGTTTTTCTCTTTCTTTTTGTTGAATAGTCCATTGAACGTGTGTTCGATATAAAAAAAAGTCCCGTATAAATCGTCACGTTACCTGACATTTATTTTTACGACGGTTGTGACAAACAGTACCGTTTACCACCTGTAGGGGGAACCCTGGAGCAGAGCCCCACTGTGTGACTTTAAACATGTGTTTTTGATTCACAGCTGTTTGTGTTTCAGCTGCTTCTGCAAACTCAGAGCAGGATAAAGTCTCCGCCGTGTGCGTAAGCACGGTTTGGATTTCAGCCGATAGTGAACCCGCGGCTCCCCCTCAGGACTGAAACCTGGACCCGCATCTCCCCCGAGAGGACGACCGAGGCTGTGGCAGCGGCCGCGGCCGCAGCAGCGACTTTCCATCCCTGATTAGGAGACGGTTTATATTTAGTCAAATTTGGGGGAAGGGTGAAGGAGTTTCAGATTAAACACAAGAGCGTGACTTTGCATGACAACAGCAGTGTGTGTGTGTGTGTGTGTGTGTGCGTGTGTGTGTGTGTGTGTGTGTGTGTGTGCGCGTGTGTGTGCGCTTTGATCTAATTTCAGTCCTTATATAACAGCTGCATAAAGAGACACTTATCAACACTTCTTCAACTTTATCTGAAGTTTTCTCTCTCACACTAAACCTCACAGAGAAAACCAGAGATTTTAGCTGCTGCTCCTCTGCTGCCTCGTGTGGTCACTTTGTGTCACTGAGGTCGATCCGAACAATCGGACACTGAAGTGACAAAATAAGACGTTCAACAGGATCCACAACTCCTGTGTGTGTGTGAGTGTGTGTCTGTGTGTGTCTGTCTGTGTGCGTGCGTGTCTGTGTGTGTGTGTGTGTGTGTGTGTGTGCGTGTGTGTGTCTGTCTGTGTGCGTGCGTGTCTCTGTGTGTGTGTGTGTGTGTGGTTTCAAACATCGTGGACTTAAACTGACGCAGGTTTTATTTCACACGTCTTTTCCCTGTTTCTCTGTTGGCGGCCATTTTGTGTTTAAGACACAAACACAAAATGGCCGCCTGAGTATTAGTGTCTAATACAAACGGTTAAAAATGTGAACTCATCAAGTTGAAATGTGTTGTTTAGTCTGGACTTTGGTGTGGGAGAGTGAGTGATTCACAGACTGTGCTGTACAAGGACGTGAGTTTGGCGCCCCCTTGTGTTTCTCCTCTTCTCTGCTCACAAACCAACTTCAGTGACTTGTAGAAACAAACAACACAGAGCTGCACCGTCATGTGACGGCTGTGCCCTGCTGGCCAAAAAGTGAAGTGCAGGTGATTTTGTTGTAGATTCTAAACGTTTGATTATAACTTCTCACTTGTTTGCAGTCATGGTGTCGAATGTGTTTGACCCTTTGACCTCCGTGACCTCCGTGACCTCCGTGATCTGACCCACGGACAGCTGATGTATCAGTGACAGAGCTGATGAAGTGAAGCTAACCTTAGCACTGCTGACGTGACACACACACACACACACTGAGCAGAAATAGACGTGTGTGTCCTTCACGTCATGTCAGTGTGCACATGTGTGTGAGCGGCGTGTCTCAGTTTCATCTTACACTGAACTCGGTGACATTGGTGTCAAACACGTGGCTCAGCACTGAACTGTCTTTATATCAGGACTTATAACAATGGTTATGACTCACACACACACCCCCGTACACACGCACACACACACACCCACGTACGCACACACACACGCACACTTTGTGTCGCTGATTTAAGGCTAAATTAAATATTTCAAATGCAGAATTGACAAAATAAGACATTTGAATTTAGTGATGGAGGCAGCGGTGTCAGCGTGTGTGTGTGTGCGCGCGCGTGTGTGTGTGTGCGTGTGTGTGTGCGTGTGTGTGCGTGCGTGTGTGTGTGTGTGATGTTAAAATCACTGGTTTTCTCTGAGGTTTGGTGTGGGAGAGTAAAATGTTGATTTCCACAGAGTCTCAGGCTGGTCTGGTTCTCAGCAGCAGGGGGCGCTCTGTGTGTCAGAACCTGAACTTTCATGGTCTTCGCTTTTATAAAAATGTGTGAAATGATTGATGTGCGATGATTAGTTTTTGGAAAGCGGAGAGAAGACGGATCCTGTTCACGACACGAGATACACACACACACACACAAGCAGATCTGTCAATCACTGAGACACACACACACGGGCCGCAACCCCCCCCCCCCCACACACACACACACACACAGTGAGGTCTTTAAATAGAGGTCCTCCACAGTCCTTCGTCCTCGGTGATCGCTGACCCTGCTGCCGGACACTCGTCTCCACAAGTTCATCCCACAACCAAGGTAGACACACACACACACACACACACACACACACATAATCCTCACTTTAACCAGGAACGAGGTTTCTGCTTCATTAGGACCAGGTTTTGGTGTTGTTTTGTGCCGTCCTGAGGTTTTCCCACATGTCCGTGTGTCCTCCTGCTCTGACAGCTGTGTGTGTGTGTGCGCGCGTGTGTGTGTGTGTGTGTGTGTGTGTCACAGTTCCCTCACTTTTTTCAGCTCACAGTTTAAGTCCCTGATCTCCAGGTCACATGACCACGTCTTTATCTCACTGTTAAACTGAACTTTGGAAACCACTCACACTCACACACACACACACATGTTCGACATTCATGACTTGAGGGGACATTGCATTGACTTCATTCCCTGGAGACTTACTCTAACCTTAACCACAGTTACTACTGGCCTAATCCTACTCCTAATCCTAATCTTAACCTAACCTTAAAACACATCTTCACCTTAAAATGTAGTCATTGACGTTATGGGGACTTGCTTTTTGTCCCCATAAGGAAGACAAGTCCCCACAATGTGACTGTGTGAACAGGTTTCGGTCCCCACAACATTAGTAATACCTGCACACACATACACACACACACACAGTGTCTTATTTTGTCTCTTCAATGTTTGAAATCATTAGTTCAGATTGACGTCAGTGACACAAAGTGACCACACGAGGCAGCAGAGGAGCAGCAGCTAAATCACTGATTTTCTCTCTAAAGAAACTAAAGAGAGATTTAATTCATTTATCATATTTGTGACTTTGCAGGGATTATTTGTTGTTTGGTTAATTGGTTAGTTGGTTGGTGGGGTAATCAATTGGTTGGTTGGTCGGTTGATTGGTTATTTAGTTAATTTGTTGGTTGGTTGGTTAATTATTAATTGGTTGGTTTGTTGATTAGTCGGTTGCTTGGTTGATTAGTTAGTTGGTTGATTAAACGTGTGTCTCTGCTCAGCAGACATGGAGAGAACCTTCATCGCTGTGAAGCCTGATGGCGTCCAGAGAGGACTCTGTGGTGAGATCATGAAGCGCTTCGAGCACAGAGGCTTCAGATTGGTCGCTGCCAAGTTCATGCAGGTAACCATGACAACATGTGCTTGTATCAAGAAAAACAACAACAATCTTTCATCTTTATGAACGTTTGAATTCTTGTGAATGTGTGGACTTTGTTTAGGCCTCTGAAGACCACATGAAGAAACACTACCTGGACCTGAAGGACATGCCTTTCTACGCTGGACTCTGCAAGTACATGTCCTCTGGACCCGTCTTCGCCATGGTAACGGTCTCTCTGTCTGTCTGTAACAAAGCTAACCGATCCGGTCAAATCTTTTTGAACTTGAAAATGTTGGTGTGTGTGTGTGTGTGTGTGTGTGTGTGTGTGTGTCAGGTGTGGGAGGGGAAGAACATCGTGAAGTTGGTCAGGATGATGCTGGGTGAGACAAACCCCGCTGACTCTAAGCCCGGCAGCATCCGTGGAGACCTGTGCATCGACATCGGCAGGTGAGTAAACGCAGTCCGTGTATAAAGCACTTAGTTAGTTATATACATGTATATGTATATGTATATATATACATGTTGCTGAGCGCAGCGGTTGCTCCTCCTCCTCTCAGGAACATCATCCACGGCAGTGACACTGTGGAAAACGCTAAGACTGAGGTCGGCCTGTGGTTCAAGGCCGAGGAGTTCGTCTCTTACTCACCCTGCGCTCAGCCCTGGATCTACGAGTAAACTGGCCAATCACAAGCCAGGGAACGACACACCCACTGGACTCCGCCCCATCACCCAAAACTCCACAGTCCTTTCTCAGCCTGGATTTTTCCACTGATCAAAAACATGTAGATTATCATTAAAGAATCATGTTAATGAAACTGTCCTGTCAGTGTGTGTGTGTGTGTGTGTGTGTGTGAGTCAGACGTTTGTAAACCACTCACTCTCCCACACCAAACCTCATAGAGAAAATCAGTGATTTTAGTTGACGAGGACACAGGAGCTGCACGTGCGCTGCTGCCTCGTGTGGTCACTTTGTGTCACTGAGGTCAATCTGAATGAATGCTTTGAAAATATCAAATTAACCAAACTAGTGCAGTGTTTTTGTGTGTTTAGTATTTGTTGGTTATTTAGTGTCAGTTAATTGCACATCATGTTTGACACAGTGTTGAAAATCCACTGCTTACCTGTGTTTGTTAGCGTGTTGTTTTTGTTAGCTTGTTGTTGTTGTGTTTGTTAGCGTGTTGTGTTTGTTAGCATGTTGTTGTGTTTGTTAGCATGTTGTTGTGTTTGTTAGCGTGTTGTTGTGTTTGTTAGCATGTTGTTGTGTTTGTTAGCATGTTGTTGTGTTTGTTAGCATGTTGTTGTGTTTGTTAGCATGTTGTTGTGTTTGTTAGCATGTTGTTGTGTTTGTTAGCATGTTGTTGTGTTTGTTAGCATGTTGTTGTGTTTGTTAGCATGTTGTTGTGTTTGTTAGCGTGTTGTGTTTGTTAGCATGTTGTTGTTGTGTTTGTTAGCGTGTTGTTGTGTTTGTTAGCGTGTTGTGTTTGTTAGCATGTTTGTTGTCGTATTTGTTAGCTTGTTTTTTGTGTTTGTTAGCGTGTTGTTGTTGTGTTTTTAGCGTGTTGTTGTGTTTGTTAGCTTGTTTTTTGTGTTTGTTAGCGTGTTGTTGTTTTTGTGTTTTTAGCGTGTTGTTGTGTTTGTTAGCGTGTTGTTGTTGTGTTTTTAGTGTGTTTGTTAGCTTGTTGTTGTTGTGTTTGTTAGCCTGTTATTGTTGTGTTTATTAGCATGTTGTTGTTGTGTTTGTTAGCTTGTTGTTGTGTTTGTTAGCATGTTGTTGTTGTGTTTGTTAGCATGTTATTGTTGTGTTTATTAGCATGTTGTTGTTGTGTTTGTTAGCTTGTTGTTGCAAAATCCACTGACTCATTTTAATGCAGGCACTGTATTCAGAGACTCTTTATTGTTGAGGTCAGAGGTAATAATCACTTAACTTCTCCTCTCAGGTAGCCCACAGTGCTGTGTGAGTGAGAGGGGCGTGGCTACAGTAGAGCGGCAAAAGCCAGTGTGTGCTTCTTTTAGCGATATATTTAACGATATTTTCAAACTGGACTCACTCCAGCCTGTAGCCACCACACAGAGTGTGTGTGTGTGTGTGAGACGTCAGGATTAGGTATTTAATTGTTAAGGTCAAAGGTCAGGGGTCATTGCTACTGCATTATGTCTCCTCCTCATGTTTTGTGCATGCATGTGTGCACTCTTTGTATCCTTGTGTCCTTCCCTCGTCTCCTTAAACTCCTCTCTCCTCTCACAGCTTCAGTTTCAATAATTGATCAGAAATTCAAATAAAAGAGAGAGAGAACTTTCCCTCGCTCGTCCACCGTCACCCACTGCCTCGCTTGCTCTTGCCAACGGTTGCCATGACAACCCACTGTCTGTCTCTCTCCCTGGAAACAGGTGCAGAAGGAAATGAAGGTGGCTCACGAGTGAGCGCCCCCTGCTGCACAGCGAAAAACTGATTTTGACTTTAGTTTAGAAACAGTTTAAACAAACAAACAAAATAAAAATAACAAAATGATTGAGCGCAGACGTGGAGGAGGAGACATTAGAGAGATTTATTCCTGTAAACAGAATCACAACTGTGTCTTTGATTAACGTGTGGTAACAAGACTAAGTCTGAGTCTGAGACTGAGTCTGAGTCTGAGTCTGAGTCTGAGACTGAGTCTGAGTCTGAGTCTGAGAATGAGACTGAGTCTGAGTCTGAGTCTGAGACTGAGACTGAGTCTGAGTCTGAGACTGAGTCTGAGTCTGAGACTGAGTCTGAGTCTGAGACTGAGACTGAGACTGAGACTGAGTCTGAGTCTAAGTCTCAGACTGAGACTGAGTCTGAGACTGAGACTGAGACTGAGTCTGAGACTGAGACTGAGTCTGAGACTGAGTCTGAGACTGAGTCAGACTAATGACCCAGGTCTGGGTCCTGGGTCCTGGGTCCTGGGTTTAAGGCATGCAGTGTGGAGGAACAACAGTCTCATGCTCAGCGTCGTTTAAGCAGCAGCAAACTTACAAACAAGAGAAATATAAAAATACAAAAGTCTCTGTGGAGAATTTACAGATCCAACTAAAAACAAACAAACAAACAAACAAACAAACAAACTGATGTTTTAGTGTGAAGGTCACGCTCAAAGTCACGCTAAAATAAATTAATAAAATAAACTGCATCAACTTAAATTTAAACAGTTTTAAATATGGTTTTAAAACAGTTCAAACAACCTCAGATCAGTCTTTGTGTTTTTTTTTGGCCATGCAGTTTATTTTCAATCACTCCTCTGTACTTAATATAATATGTAATATATAATAAAACACATTCACAGATAAAGGCAGACTGCACCTGAACGCATCACATCACGTGTCCAGTGAGAGACGAAAAGTCCTATGAGACATTTTCCCTTTCAGAGAGATTTGAGCTCGAGATGCTTTTTCTCTCAGTTAAACTTTCATTTTGACATTTAAAAACGTTTCAGGGACAAAATGACCTGTTTTTAAACCGCTCACTCTCCCACACCAAAGTCCACAGAGAAAATCAGTGATTTTAGCTGCTGGTCTTCTGCTGCCTCGTGTGGTCACTTTGTGTCACTGAAGTAATGCTGAGCGTAAAATAAGACATTTGAAGTTAGTGATGGAGGCAGCAGTGGATCAACAACTCTGGGCTTTGGTGTGGGAGAGTGAGTGGTTTACAAACTTCAGTTTCCTGTTATTTCGTAGAGGTTTTGTTGCCATGATTTTCAGCTCAGGGTGACGTTTGATTTTTATGAACTTAAAGCTGATGAAGAGCAATTTGTTAAAGGTATATTCTGAATATTTAAATTTCTTGTAAAACTTCTCCTTCACAACTTTTCATTTCCTCTTTCCGGCGTGTAGATTATAAAACTCTGCACATTAATAATAATCATAATTCAAACGCACACAGTGACTCTTAACAGTCGATGAAAATGCGATAACTGAGAGGCAGCGAGCAAACGTCGTAGAAAACCACGTACACCAAACTAGCATTCGTACCAACGCAGAGGCGGAGCCACATGATTTTTATCATTGCATAATGTGATTAGTAAACAAACATGCTACATACGGTCCACTAGGTGGTGGAGCAAGGGAAGGAGCTTCTGCTGCGTCTGCGTGCACTTCCTGTTTATTTACAAAGTGCTTGGCCGTTAGCACTCATGCTAAATGATGCTACAGTTGTATATGAAAGCATTCCGTGATAAATATTGTAAACATGCTCGGAGTGTCACATATTTTCAGAAATGACCAGGAAGTCCAACTCCGTCGATCACTTTAAGCCCCGTCCTCTACGTCTTTAACTCCACACGGCAATTGCCCTTCATTTCTGATAAAAATCAGGATGTTGAAAAGAATCTTTCATAAACTTCATACACACAAATGTTTCGTGTTGAAAATCCACACGTCCTCGTGTCTTTGCATTAACATCGTACATAATCGCGAACATGCTTCATGAGCGTCAAACTCCGCCTTTGTCCAGTGATGTTTTATTTTATTTTGGCATCAAAACGTGGAAAGTGTTCTCCCGGTTTGCTGAACTGCTGGACCTGTGGCATAGCGCAGTGTCATCTGGTGTCCATGGAGATAGATGTCTGTTGCCATGACAACAGAGACACCTGATCATGGATGAAAGACAACATTTTGAGGAGATGAGCTGCTACAGAGAGACATGAGAAACGTCCACGTCCAACTTCAGTGTTGGACGTCGGACACCAGTGTAGGACACTAGTGTAGGATGTCAGTGTCGGACACCAATGAAGGACATCAGTGTTGGGTGTCAAAGGTCGGTCAGAAGTCTTGTCGGGTGTCAGTGTTGGATGGTGTTGGATGGTGTTGGATGTGGTGTTGGATGGTGTTGGATGTGGTGTTGGATGTGATGTTGGATGGTGTTGAATGTGGTGTTGGATGGTGTTGGATGTGGTGTTGGATGGTGTTGGATGTGGTGTTGGATATGGTGTTGCTGTGTCAGAGGTAGAGCATTCTTATCGTGCAGCAACAAAGAACAAAGAGGGTTCTTCAGTCTTCAGGAGGATGAAGTTTCTTCAGGAGGGTGAAGGTTCTGCAGGAGGGTGAGGGTTCTTCAGGAGGGTGAGGGTTCTTCAATCCTCAGGAGGGTGAGGGTTCTGCAGGAGGGTAAGGGTTCTTCAGGAGAGTGAGGGTTCTACAGGAGGGTGAGGGTTTTCAGTCCTCAGGAGGGTGAGGGTTCTTCAGGAGAGTGAGGGTTCTTCAGTCCTCAGGAGGTTGAGGGTTCTTCAGGAAGGTGAGGTTCTTCAGTCCTCAGGAGGATGAAATTTCTTCAGGAGAGTGAGGGTTCTGCAGGAGGGTGAGGGTTCTTCAGTCCTCAGGAGGGTGAGGGTTCTTCAGGAGGGTGAGGGTTCTTCAGTCTTCTTCAGTCCTCAGGAGGATGAGGGTTCTTCGGGAGGGTGAGGGTTCTTCAGTCCTCAGGAAGGTGAGGGTTCTTCAGGAGGGTGAGGGAGTGCAGGAGTGTTCAGATGATGTCATGTCCTCGTCCTTGTGGTAACTTCTTTCATCAGGATTTTAATATCACTGTTGGCAGAGAAATGTAAAGAGTTCACTCAGATTGAGACAGAATTAAGAAAGAAAATCTGTCCTTTTTTCACGTTTTTGTATGAATCGCTGACGTCTAACTCACAGCTTCAGTAGATTTTATGACAAAAGTCTTTTGTTAAGTGGATAAAATCTGTGTTTCCTTGCGTTTTCCGGCTGGCAGCCATGTTTTATGGGTGTCTGAACCCTTTAAACACCCGCTGCTGACTTACATCCCCAGTTGAAGGCGATCCCAGCCGCGATGATGGCGATCCCTCCTAGGATGGACACGACAGACAGAACCATGGCGTTCCGACCCAGACGTCGAGCCCCATCCACGTTTCCTTGCTGCAGACTGTTCCGGGACTGAGCAGAAACAACATTGTTACAAACAGGTTTTTATAAACAAGTGTTATTTCTGAAGAAAACTCAGTCGTACCATCACGGAGAACGTGAGGGCGACAATGTTGATGGGCCACAGTGGGCAGAAGCAGGACAGGATGGCCAGGATCAGATAGTCCCTGGGCTTGGATCCATCCACCGTAGCCTCTGGGATGGTGCTGGGGCGACGGGAGAGCGAGGGCCTGGGCGACCCCGCCGCTATCGAGCCAGACCGGCTGCCCAAACCAGGATGACCGTTAGCGTGACTGCCGGGCTTGGCGTGCAGCACGGGCGACACAGAGGGCACTGTGGGCGAGGAGTCGACCGCGGCTGGAGCAAGGTCGTTACCTGAGAAGAAGAAGTCAGGAGAGAAGCTGAGGAACATGGAGTTACCCCTCAAACCACTCACTCTCCCAAACCAAACCCCATCAAGAAAATCAGTGATTTTAGCAGGAGCTGCTGGTCCTCTGCTGCCTCTTGTGGTCACTTTGTGTCACTGAGACATGTCTAAATTAAATATTTTACGAGCCGAAGTGACAAAATAACACATTTGAACTTAGTGATGGAGGCAGCAGTGGATCAACAACTCCTGTGTGTGTGATGTTAAAACCACTGATTTTCTCTAACAGTGAGATAAAGACGTGAACATGTGACGTAGACATCGACTTAAAGTGACTTTGTTTTTGCGATGCAGCATCGGCAACTTGGAGGACGAAGGACATCAGTGTTGGGTGTCAAAGGTAGGTCAGAAGTCTTGTCGGGTGTCAGTGTTGGATGGTGTTGGATGTGGTGTTGGATGTTGTCGACGATGGTCGATCAGCGATTTTTTTTTTTTGTCATGTACTCGCCAGCGTCCAGACCCCGCTCGGGTTAACGTATTATTTTTGTGTGAGGACACTCAGAGCTGTACGACACGGACGTCCGCAGAGGAGAAACCGTCGTCTTGTGAAACAAAACGTCGGATTCCCCAACAACAGCGAGAGCAACAATACGGTGATGTGCGCTGCTATCACGTTCACTGTGAACATGGCATTAGAATCCTACATCAGGTTTGTGAGGCGGTTCCGACTTGGAAATCGGAGTTGCTTCAACTCGATGTTTCTGTGACGCATGACGCTGCCGTAAATGGCCAAACAGGAAGTGTGTTTATTTTCAGGGATGGTCGATGTGTGAAGGGAAGTCTTTACTGGTCTCCATGTCATTGCTGATCACAGTCAGGTGTTCCAAGGCCCCGCCCTCCTCGGTCTGTTTGTCCTCAGGCATCAGGGAAATGGCTCCTTCACGGACGGCAGCAGTGGGTTGAGAGGTTACGGCCGCGTGCTCCGCCTCTCCGGCATCAGGCTGCGTGCCGATTGGCTCGTTGGGCTGCTGTGTCGCCTCCATCGTGCCGGGAGCGGTGGACAAAAGTGCGGGTTGAGGTAAAGCTGACGAGAAGGTTCTGAAACAGGTTCAAGAGAAGAAAGGGTGACGATTAACCCCTGAATAAAATAAGTATTTTCCCTTATATTACAGCGGCCTTTTGATACTTTTGTCTGTGTTCATGTGTTCATACACATTCATGCATGAATGTTTGTTTATAATAATCTTATTTAGAATGAATTCTTGTTTTTATTTTTCATTTTAAAGTGTTCACTCTCCAAACCTCAAACACACAGGAGTTGTTGATCCACTGCTGTCTCCATCACTAAGTTCAAATGTATTATTTCAGTGTTCAGTGTTTGAAATCCTTTGTTCAGATTGACCTCAGTGACACAATGTGACCACACGAGGCAGCAGAGGACCAGCAGCTCCTGTGTCCCCGCAGCTAAAATCACTGATTTTCTCTCTGGGGTTTGGTGTGGGAGAGTGAGTGGTTTATAAACTTCAGTTTCCTGTTGGAAAAGTCTGTCTCACAGTGAGAGAAAGACGTATCTTCTAACTTATCTACTGTTGTCATCCAGCGCTGAAGATGGACGCTCACTAATGAAAGGATGATTAGAGAGGGAGGGGCATTAAATCAATCACAGCCTGTTATTTTTGGCTCTGCTCTCAGTAACATAATAACAGTTGATCCTTTGATAATCTTTACTGAATGCTGAGGGTAAAGAAAGGATTTATATTTATTATTTATATTTCTTAGTCAAAGTCTAAGAAATATTATGAAGAAAATGCAAGTGTGGATCATCCAATTAATTATTCACAACCCATCACTGTTTGTACACAAGGCAGACTTTTATTTTGAAAACGTCAACCTTTGTTTTTTGGTAGCGAGTTTGAACAGGAACTAAGGCTTTTAATTTGAAAACTTGAGTTCTGTTCTAGTGTGGATGAATAGAAATGGAGACTTTTATTTTGAAAACATCAGCAATGTTATTTTAGCAAGGTCAAATAGGAACTAATGCTTTTATTTTGAAAACTGCAGAGTTGTGTTTTAGTGTGGACGAATAGAATCGAGACCTTTAATTTGAAAACTGCAGAGTTGTGTTTTAGTGTGGATGAATAGAATCGAGACCTTTAATTTGAAAACTGCAGAGTTGTGTTTTAGTGTGGACGAATAGAATCGAGACCTATAATTTGAAAACTGCAGAGTTGTGTTTTAGTGTGGACGAATAGAATCGAGACCTTTAATTTGAAAACTGCAGAGTTGTGTTTTAGTGTGGACGAATAGAATCGAGACCTTTAATTTGAAAACTGCAGTTGTGTTTTAGTGTGGACGAATAGAATCGAGACCTATAATTTGAAAACTGCAGAGTTGTGTTTTAGTGTGGACGAATACAATCGAGACTTTTAATTTGAAAACTGCAGAGTTGTGTTCTAGTGTGGACGAATACAATCGAGACTTTAATTTGAAAACGGCAGAGTTGTGTTCTAGTGTGGACGAATAGAATCGAGACCTTTAATTTGAAAACTGCAGTTGTGTTTTAGTGTGGACGAATAGAATCGAGACCTATAATTTGAAAACTGCAGAGTTGTGTTTTAGTGTGGATGAATAGAATCGAGACCTTTAATTTGAAAACTGCAGAGTTGTGTTTTAGTGTGGACGAATACAATCGAGACTTTTAATTTGAAAACTGCAGAGTTGTGTTCTAGTGTGGACGAATACAATCGAGACTTTAATTTGAAAACTGCAGAGTTGTGTTCTAGTGTGGACGAATAGAATCGAGACCTTTAATTTGAATAGAATCACTAGGACTGTATAATGATGGTGAACTCGAGCAAACTTCCTACGTGAAGACCCACTTTTTAAAGATGGCAAACTATCACAATATAGAGACGGCAGCTCAGTGGTAGAGTGAGTCATCCTTCAACTCGAAGGTTGTGGGTTAGATTCCCCGATTGAAAATTCGCTGCACATGAATAGGTGTATGGCAAAACTGTGGTGTAAAGCAGCTTTAAATGTTATTTCAAACATAAACCACTGAACTGGACAGCACTTTAAAATCCCTCACGTGAAATATGAACACATTTCTTCATTCATAATAAAACCACAACCTTATTGTGTGCAAGTTTTATTTTAATTTTAATATTGATGTGATAAAGTCGTTTTTTATCACCGAGCAGCCATGACAGCAACATGACTCCAAACACATTTTATGCATAAATAATGATCATGTCTGACATCAGTTCTCTCCTCACGCACGCACACACACACACACACACAGACACAGACACAGACACAGACACGCACACACGCACGCACACACACACGTGCGCTAAATGCACCAAATGCCTCAGCATCACAGGAAGACAAAGGAAGATCCAGATGAAATGTGAGGCAGTGACACACCCACACGTTCACTGGAGCAGCTGTGTGTGTGTGTGTGTGTGTGTAAATTAAAACATTATCATTTTAATTATACATTCTGAGCTTCAGCTTCAGCAGCTTCAGTTTCAGCAGCTTCAGTTTCAGTTTCCGCAGCTTCAGCTTCAGTTTCCGCAGCTTCAGTTTCAGCAGCTTCAGCTTAAGCTTCAGCAGCTTCAGCAGCTTCAGTTTTAGCAGCTTCAGCTTAAGCTTCAGCAGCTTCAGCTTCAGCTTCAGCAGCTTCAGTTTCAGCAGCTTCAGCTTAAGCTTCAGCAGCTTCAGCTTCAGCTTCAGCAGCTTCAGCTTCAGCTTCAGCAGCTTCAGCTTCAGCTTCAGCAGCTTCAGTTTCAGCAGCTTCAGCTTCCGCAGCTTGAGCAGCATGTGTCTCACACTCCCCCACATCTCTAATCCTCCCCAAACCCCCTCTGGAGTCTGTGTGGTCTTACCTGGTTCTAGTCCACAGGAAGAAGCTGCAGAGTGAAGATGCTCATGTTCGTGTCAGCAGGAGGAGCAGCTGAGCCGAGGAACGAGCACAAAAAAAACAAAAATCAGAATAAACAGGGAGAGAAAAACGTGATTCACGATTGTGGAGGAAAACGTCTCCGTTTGTGTTTCTGTCCCAGTCGGTGTGAGACGCTGCAGCAGCTCCTGGTCCACTGCAAGAGCTGGAGGGGAAGGGAGGGGTGCTTTAAGTGTGTGTGTGTGTGTGTGGCTCTAAGTGCACTACAGTCACTGATGTATTCCACATCTATGAAGCTGCATCTATGAAGCAGTTTCTGGAACAAAGAGAATTCAAAATAAAATGTCATGAGAGGGGAGCACACACACACACACACAGACACGGACACGGACACACACACACACACACACACACACACACAGAGACACTATACGATATTATCACAACATTGCGATGTACTCACACAGCAACAGCTGCAGTGAGAATGAGCACCATCTACTGGACACAAACATCCATTGATTTTTTTATGCCAATCCACAAAAACTGTTTCTTTGTAACATTACATATGTATATGTATACATATGTATATGTATACATATGTATACATACATATGTAATGTGTGTATATATGTATATATACACACACATATATACATATATGAGTATGTATATATATATATACATATATGTGTGTGTATGTATATATATATACACACACACGTATATATAGAGAGATATGCTCCTCCTTTTCATTTGTATTTGTACATCTGCAGTTGTTAAAATACACAGCACAGTTGTGCTTTTATTTTGAAGGGAAACATGCCATCCTCCTGTGTCAGCTGATTTAAATGTTGTTAACTTTCTTTTTGTGTCAAGGTCCTGCTGAGATTCTGCTGACTTAGCACAATCACAACCATCACCACCATCATCATCATCACCACCATCACCACCATCATCTTCATCATTTGTAAAGCACTCACTCTCCCACACCAAACCTCACAGAGAAAATCAGTGATTTTAACATCACACACACAGGAGTTGTTGATCCTCTGCTGCCTCCATCACTAAGCTCGTTTAGATTGACCTCAGTGACAGTGAGTGACCACACGAGGCAGCAGAGGACCAGCAGCTAAAATCACTGATTTTCTCTCTGGGCTTTGGTGTGGGAGAGTGAGTGGGTTACACTTGTCACACAGTGAGATAATGATGTTGTAGGAGACAGAGTAAAGTTAGCTTTAGTTCAGGGTTAGGTCGGGTGGTTGGTGTAAGATCACTTGTTACAATGTCATTTATGAACAGTTAAAGTAGTTAACTGTTGGTCTTAATCCTTTGATTAAATATTCTCACAAGGAAAGGAACGTGGCGTTGTTATTTTAGTTCTTTAGATAAAAGGTACCACGGACACTTTGATATCTTTGACGGCTATGATAGATAAAGGATGAAGATATGCACTGAAGAATATCTAGCAGTGTGATGGATGTGTCCATTGGAGAAGCTCTCCCATGTTTGGTGTAACAGGGTTTTGACAGTCAGGTCACTACAGTACGTGACATTAGTGATCGTCATTTCTATGTGTTGTTGATCCTCGAGAAGCTTGGATACATGAGGATAGAAATGTAGCTTTGATGTAAGTGGAAATAAATGTGCAAACCCTTCGTGATTGATGAATTAAAACAGTTCCTCCGAGTCAAGCCAACAGCTAACGACTACGCAGTGGCTTTGGGATGAAGTGTACTTTCGCCACAGAGCTGGTAAAGTCAGTGTTGACCACAACTACATGTTAAAGGGCTTTTATTGTGAAGGAGCAGCCCAGCGGTGACACTCGGCGACATCGTTTCCGGTTTGGTTTGTTGTTGTCAGGTTCTGTTTCCGGTCTCGCCGCAGCTGTTTTCATTGGCAAAAATGACCAAAGTGCAGCTGTTGAGCGGTTACCTGACGGAGCGGCTGAGCGCGGTGGTCAAGGAGATCCTGGAGGTGGTGGAGGACACGGTGACCGAGTACCGGGAGGAGGCCGCCCGGACCCGGCGGGAGAACGACAGTCTGCGGAAGCAGCTGCGGGACATCCTGCTGCTGGAGACCGACACCGAGTGGCTGAGTAAGGGCCGAGATATCCGCGAAACACCGCGAGAGCGATCCTTCCGAACCTCGCTGAAACATGTGCCGATTTAAGACTCGCAGTGGGATTTAATAGTGAAAGCGGGACGAGAGACGAACGTCAGAGTTCGCTCAGCATCGTCCAGGACCCGCACTTACCTTCGGTGTTCACTAAATCCACCAACTCGGACGATATTCAGAGAAACACCTGACATTTCCTGTCGTCTGTAGATGGATTTGACTCCGTGATTATTTTAACTTTAAAATCTGTTCACACAAGTTCACAGACACCATTGTTTTCTTGTATCTTGTGATCAAATCATAATTCAGGGTTTACTCACCGCACATACAGTCCTAGTGATTTGTTTTGCAGAGCTGCATCTTACCAGTCATAATCACCTGATACCGTCAGTGCTGACTGAGCTGTGAGCGCCCCCTGCTGCTGAGAACCAGCCACAGAGGCTCGTTCTCAGTGACAACATGGCTGCCGTCAGATTTTAATAACTTTAAATAAAACTTGTGTAATAAAATCTCTGCCAGTTCAAGTCGACGATATCTTAAAGAACATGATCACGTCTTTATCTCACTGTGAGACAGGAAACTGAAGTTTATAAACCACTCACTCTCCCACACCAAAGTCCAGAGAGGAAATCAGTGGTTTTAGCTGCGGGTCCTCTGCTGCCTCGTGTGGTCACTTTGTCTCACAGTGAGATAAAGACGTGATCATGTGACGTAGACACTGACGTGTTTATCATTCTCTGAGCGTGAACCTCAGCACCAGGGGGCGCTCACAGCAGAGTCTTTGCTCAACGACCGGTTGATGTGTTTGAATTCTTCTCTGTCCTGTTTCCTCTCTGATGGTCCAGGGTCGACCAGGTCCGGTCTGGGTTTGGCAGCTCCTCAGCAGCAGTGCACTGATCCAGAGCTGAGGCTGCACTCTGAGGAGGCGGAGCTTACTCTGAAGCAGTCCCGGCCGCCGCCAGTCAACTCAGCCAAACAGAACCATGAGCGAGCGGTGACTGTCCAGTTACTGTCAGTCCAGAATGGGACGCCCCCCAGGACCTTCCTCCTTCCCAGGGAGGAGGAGCCTGGTGAGGCCCGGGAGCCGGTACTGAAGCCCAACCCTCAACAGGAGCTCATCAACAAAGCGTCACCTCTGCCTCTTCAGTCGTCCCTGACTCCGCCCTCTTCCTCAGGCGCCACAAACCCCGCTGAGGTTCTGGTTCTCAAGGCGGAGCCAGGAGCATCTGCCGCGATCAAACCTGAACCCGACGAACACAAAGTAACGGAAGCTGAAGGTCACGCAGACTCTGTGATGTCACACGCTCGCGTCACGCCGCACGAACCCAACGTGGACGCAGTGCGGCCGCCCGCGCGCACCGACCGCCGCGAAGCTCATCGAAGCAGGAAGTCCTCTCAAGAGAAGCCGACGGTGGCCGACGACGCAGAGTCTGGCCACGCCTCCGAGCTCGTCCACCGCTGCCCCCGCTGCGGCGAGGCGTTCGGTCAGGCCGGCGGGCTCCGCCTCCACCTGGAGCAGAAACGCAAGACCTACGCATGCGACTGGTGCTGCAAGTCCTTCGCGCAGTCGGCAGACCTGCGGCGCCACCTGCGCACGCACACGGGCGAGCGGCCGCACTGCTGCACCTTCTGCTCCAAGAGCTTCAGCCAGCGAGGGAACCTGCGGCGGCACCTGAGGATCCACACGGGCGAGCGGCCGTACAGCTGCCCGTTCTGCTGCCGCAGCTTCAGCGACGGCGACACCATGAAGAAACACCAGCGCACGCATTCAGGAGAGAAGCCGTACCGCTGCGCGCGCTGCGCCGGGTCCTTCAGCACCGCCGCCGGCCTGCAGGTCCACTTAAAGAAGGACATGTGCTTCGTGGCCAGCGGCTGAGCCCACCACGTTCAAACTAATCTTCATGATGAGAAACTCTGGGGCGGGGCCCACGTACGAGTCACGTTGGATTTTTATTTTGGGATCTACAAACACAGGTCACATGACAAACCTCTGTGTTTATTTATTCATATTTATTATTTATGTCTTTGGAGGCACCGACACTTTAACTTCAAATGTCTTATTTTGTTCAGATCGACGTCAGTGACACAAAGTGACCACACGAGGCAGCAGAGGACCAGTATGTGTGTGTGTGTGTGTGTGTGTGTGTGTGTGTGTGTGGTTTATAAACTTCAGTCTAACACTGAGATAAATTGACAAACATATTTTTACAGATATTTAAGAACATATATCTTAACAGGAAACTGCAGTTTGTAAACCACTCACACACACACAGGAGCTGCTGGTCCTCTGCTGCCTCGTGTGGTCACTTTGTGTCAAAGACGTCGTAGACTTCAACTGATTTTAGCCTCAGAACAGAAACCTTTTCTGAGTTGTGTTTCTCAGCAGCAGGGGGCGCTCACAGCACGGTCACAGCCGGAGACGGAACGTCCAGAGTTTTTACCGCGAGCACTTGTGACACGTTTACGTCTCATACGACCAGCCACCAGGGGGCAGACGTCTCTGCAGCGACGCGTCCTGTGAGCCGTCACAGAGGACGAGGAGACACGAGGACATTTAGCTAATTTTTTATTTATTCATGTCATGGAGGACATCAAGACTGAGACATGAAGACAAGTGTGATGTGAAGACACTACAACACAAGAGCACAAGCGCCTCCTCTTCCTCTTCCTCTTCCTCCATGGCACCTGTTAAAGTTACATCTGTGTATTTATGTCAGTGGGATGTTTGTGAGCAGGCGGTCACTTCCTGTGTGCGTGTGCGTGTGTGGGTGGGTGGGTGTGTGTGTGTGTGTGTGTTCAGGGTCCTTGGAAACCTTGAAAGTTTTAGAATTTTTCTTTTCAAGGCCCTTTTTGAATCGTTGATATTTAGGTTAACGTCTCCCTCGTTTGTTACGACGCCACCTCTGTCCACTGTCCGTCTTTGTGTCCACTGTCTGTCTGTGTGTTCACTGTCTGTCTGTCCACTGTCTGTCTGTGTGTCCACTGTCTGTCCTCTGTCCGTCTTTGTGTCCACTGTCTGTCCTCTGTCCGTCTTTGTGTCCACTGTCTGTCTGTGTATCCACTGTCTGTCCTCTGTCTGTCTTTGTGTCCACTGTGTGTCCACTGTCTGTCTGTGTGTCACTGTCCGTCTTTGTGTCCACTGTCCGTCTTTGTGTCCACTGTCAGTCTGTGTGTCCGCTGTCCGTCTTTGTGTCCACTGTCTGTCCTCTGTCCGTCTTTGTGTCCACTGTCTGTCTGTGTATCCACTGTCTGTCCTCTGTCTGTCTTTGTGTCCACTGTGTGTCCACTGTCTGTCTGTGTGTCACTGTCCGTCTTTGTGTCCACTGTCCGTCTTTGTGTCCACTGTCAGTCTGTGTGTCCGCTGTCCGTCTTTGTGTCCACTGTCAGTCTGTGTGTCCACTGTCTGTCTGTGTGTCCACTGTCCGTCCACTGTCTGTCTGTGTGTCCACTGTCCGTCCACTGTCCGTCTTTGTGTCCACTGTCTGTCTGTGTGTCCACTGTCCGTCTTTGTGTCCACTGTCAGTCTGTGTGTCCACTGTTTGTCTGTGTGTCCACTGTCCGTCCACTGTCTGTCTGTGTGTCCACTGTCTGTCTGTGTGTCCACTGTTTGTCTGTCCACTGTCCATCTGTGTGTCCACTGCTTGTTGAATGTGGACGCCGTCATGTCCTTCCATCTTAAGCTGGGTCAGCACATTCAGTCCTTGAGTTTGGGGGAATTGGTCCTGGAAAGTCCTTGAATCCGATGGGAACCCTGCGTTTATTTTCCCGTTTTTAACGTTTGATCGCGATGTGGAGGAAGTGGCCGTGGCAGGTTTGCGATGTTTCAGAGTCACAGGAGAATAAATCAGTGTTTTCTTCTAAATTCTTTTTTAAATGAATGTGAACGATGTTCAATTTTTAGTTGAAATAAATGTTCAGTGAAACTGTTTGAATATTGTTTGATTCACTCACTGATGACCAGCAGGGCGGCGCTCAACACATGGGGACTATTTTCCTGCTTGTTGAATTTGTAAAATGTCTGACTTCAGTGGTAAAATGAGGAGAATCTCTGCATCAAAAACCAGCTTTTAATCGGCTTTTTAAATATTTAATTTAATAACTGATTTTCTCTGTGGACTTTGGTGTGAGACAGTGAGTGGTTTATAAACTTCAACTTGTCATTTGTCTTTTGTGAAGTGGCTAAAATCAGTTTTTCATTGTCTTTGCAGCCAACTGTGTTACAGAGGAGTCGGTGTGTGAAGCTGCTGCTGCTGTAGTTCTACTTTCTGCCAGCGGGGGGCAGTGTGAACCCGCTCTCCTCACATCAATCAATACAAACGCTCTGTTCAATTCCAAATTTACTGTGGCAATGTACATAAAACACGTGGTAGAAATGTAAGAAGGACTTTAAACACGAGATCAGCGTAAACGTCAGTCCGACCATCATCGTAGAGAAAGACACATTCACACGTTCATACATTCATACATTCATACAGTCGTGCAGTAACATTGTAAACACAACAATCACCTGAAGTCTTCCATCATGTCTCACTTCAACAGTGTGAGTATAGAGATATAAACGAGTAAATCATCATGCAACAACAAGGCAGAACATATCATGTAACAGATGTAATAATATATCATTGTCGTCACGGCAACAACAGGGAAAAACAGCTTTTCACTCCTTCACACTCGAATCAAAGGGACAGTTGAGTGTGGTTCTGACACCTGAACCACTCACTCTCCCACACCAGAGGTCCTCTGCTGCCTCGTGTGGTCACTTTGTGTCACTGAGTTACGTCGAAATGAAATATTTCAAACGCCGAATTTTACGAAATCACATTTGAACTTAGTGATGGAGGCAGCAGTGGATCAACAACTCCTGTGTGTGTGTGTGTGTGATGTTAAAATCACTGCTTTTCTCTGTGGGCTTTGGTGTGGGAGAGTGAGTGGTTCAGCCATGCAGCAGCAGGGGGCGCTCACTATGCTACACAATCAATACTTGTTACAATCACACTCCAGAAACCCGAACTTTCAGTGCAAACTCACAAGTACACAGTTTTTAAATGGAAGCTCGTGTAGATTGTTTACAGTGTAATATTATATGTATATAATTATATATATATTCATTTATTCAAAGAGCGCCACATACAGGCCTGGCATATGAACTACAGCGTTCAGAGTCACTTCCTGAAAACGAAAAAGATTCTTGCTTCCGTTTTTGAATCTTTGAAATGCAGTAGCTGGTGTTTGACCAGAGGGGGCAGTAGATACACAAAACCATGTAACATGAATCATTTCAATACTTTGCACCTGGATCAACAAATATCACAAACACGAGATTACACCTGAACGACTTTAGGGTTTGATAGTTATCATTTTAGCAGGTCAATTCAACAGACAGAATTCTGAGATTAAAGTCAGAATTCTGAGATATTCTGAGATTAAAGTCAGAATTCTGATATTAAAGTCAGAATTCTGAGATTAATCCTGAGATTAAAGTAAAAATTCTGAGATTTTCTGAGATTAAAGTCAGAATTCTGAGATTTTCTGAGATTAAAGTCAGAATTCTGAGATTAATCCTGAGATTAAAGTCAGAATTCTGAGATTTTCTGAGATTAAAGTCAGAATTCTGAGATTTTCTGAGATTAAAGTCAGGAGATACAATATATTAAAGTCAGAATTCTGAGATTAATTGTGAGATTAAAGTCAAAATTCTGAGATTTTCTGAGATTAAAATCAGAATTCTGAGATTAAAGTCAAAATTCTGAGATTAAAATCAGAATTCTGAGATTAATTCTGAGATTAAAGTCAACATTCTGAGATTTTCTGAGATCAAAGTCAGAATTCTGAGATTAAATATTAGTCAGAATTTTGAGATTTTCTGAGATTAAAGTCAGAATTCTGAGATTTTCTGAGATTAAAGTCAGAATTCTGAGATTTTCTGAGATTAAAGTCAGAATTCTGAGAATAAATCAGAATTCTGAGATTAATTTTTCTGTGATGTTTCCATGTCCAAAGTGAACATTTGTAGTTTTTCTTATATTATTAATTTCACTTAGATGTAAAATGAAAGAAAGGAAAAGTCTGTACAACATGCTTTGGTAATACACACACGCATGCACACACAGTTTAACCTTGTTTGAACTGGACTTGTGACCAGTTTGACTCAAGTAAATGGGATAAATGACCTGATTAATCTGGGTTTTAATTGTTTACTTGACCAGTTTGACTCATTTGAATTGGTTGTGACCCGGTGAAGCATCATGTAGCAGTGTCTGAGCAAAGAGAAATCTGAGAACATGGATTTTTCACTGTGTGTGAATAATGAAGGCACATGCATCAGCATGCTGCTGCTGCTGCTGCTGCTGCTGCTCACTGGATTCCTGTGGCGTCGTTGTTTGAGTCTGTGCTGTATAGAAACCAGAGGAAGCTTGTGATCCCTTACAGCCAAGCATCCGTGCGTCGCGGCTCAGTCGTGGCTGACGGCGGTCTGCGGGAGCTCATTGGTCAGGACGTGCCACCTCTCCACCCTGTGGCCCTTGTTCTTCAGACAGTCCACCCAGTGACGGAGGGAGTCTCCCTGCGAGTGAGCGCCCAGACAGACTCCACCTGAACAACGGAGACACTGACTTTCTTTAACAGTAACACCTGGGTTTTCACCAGTTTAACCTCTGTTAAACTGGTTTTCTCTATGGGCTTTTGTGTGGGAGAGTGAGTGGTTTACAAACTTCAGTTTCCTGTTGGAAAAGTCTGTCTAACAGTGAGATAAAGTCGTGATCATGATTTAAAGATGTTGTAGACGTAAACTGATGTAGATTTCATCCTTTTTTTGTGTTTTTTATGGCCTTACGTCCACATTTGTCACAGAGGATTTAAAAACACCCAAAACTGTTAACATCCGTGTGTCATTACCTCATTTTATATTTATTCTTATTGCTCTTTCTCCTTGAGTGGATTTCGTTTAAGTCTTAAGTCAGTCTAATCAGTGTTTACGTTCATTTATATTCAGATTTGAAGCTCTCCTTAAGTCATGGTTCATATTTGTTTTTATGTGTGTGTACATATTTCATGAGGCTTTGTGTAATAAGAGTGATAAATATGTAGTGATTCTGTACCAGAACAGCTTCAGCAGCACTAATGAGCACCGTGTGTCGCCTTCATTCATATTCACAGCTACAGCAGCTCCTTTATTTATTTATTCATTTATTGATGAGTTAGTTTTGTCCTTACAGGTGAAAGTAGGTGTCTTCTCTTTAGTCTGATGTTCAAATCTAACCTGAAGGAAAACGTGTTTATTTTCTGTTGAACACAAAGGATTCAGAAGCCCCGCCCACACTGACACGCTTTACTTTGAAAAAACAGCACTGTCATGTGACCTGTTGGTTTGAAATTTTGTGAGAAATATAACGATTGTGATGGGTATTTTTACCGATGAAGTCGTTGGAGCGTCCTAAGTCGTAGTCCCACACTGTCACCTCCAGTGTCTTGTTGGCGAGTTCTGACGCAGAAATCTCGTAGAAGAAATCCTGCAGCAAACACACACACACACGTTTCCATGACTTCAGAGGACATTTAGAGGACATTACATTGACTAACTTCATACATTTTAATTATGGGAGTGGCTTACCTCATTAAATTCGGGGTTGAGGGTTTTTTTCATCACTGACGTTTTGTGCTTGGATTTTTTCTGAACGTCAGGTTTCAAATATCTGTGAAGATACAAAAATATTATCGTTATCATTATTATTCAATAACAAAGATTTTAAATGTAAAGTGCCATCTTTACTTTAATGAGATGATGAATTACAATTATTATTAATAAGAAATAAATAAACGTTGTTATTGTTCCTAATAATGTGATCATGACTCTGCAGGTTTACTATGACATTTTGGTGTAGGTTGATAAAAAAGTCAAAGTATAGTATGTCGTCCAAAATCACCCAAAAACGTCATAGTATAGTATGTCGTCCAAAACCGATCAAAAATGTCATAGTATAGTATGTTTTCCAAAATCGGTCAAAAACGTTATAGTATAATATGTCGTCCAAAATCACTCAAAGAAGTCATAGTATAGTATGTCGTCCAAAATCACTCAAAGAGGTCATAGTAAAGTATGTCTTCCAAAATCACTCAAAGATGTCATAGTATAGTATGTCGTCCAAAATCACTCAAAGAAGTCATAGTATAGTATGTCGTCCAAAATTGGTCAAAAAAGTCATAGTATAGTATGTCGTCCAAAATCACTCAAAAAAGTCATAGTATAGTGTGTCGTCCGAAATCACTCAAAGAAGTCATAGTATAGTATGTCGTCCAAAATCTGTCAAAAAAGTCATAGTATAGTATGTCGTCCAAAATTGGTCAAAAAAGTCATAGTATAGTATGTCGTCCAAAATTGGTCAAAAAAGTCAAATTATAGTATGTCGTCCAAAATCACTCAAAAAAGTCATAGAATAGTATGTCGTCCAAAATCACTCAAAGAAGTCATAGTATAGTATGTCGTCTAAAATCACTCAAAAAAGTCATAGAATAGTATGTCGTCCAAAATCACTCAAAGAAGTCATAGTATAGTATGTCGTCCAAAATTGGTCAAAAAAGTCATAGTATAGTATGTCGTTCAAAATCTGTCAAAAAAGTCATAGTATAGTATGTCGTCCAAAATCGGTCAAAAAAGTCATAGTATAGTATGTCGTCCAAAATCGGTCAGAAAAATCATAGTATAGTATGTCGTCCAAAATAGGTCAAAAAAGTCATAGTATAGTATGTCAACCAAAATCATCTGAAAAAGTCATAGTATAGTATGTCGTCCAAAATCACACAAAAAAGTCATAGTATAGTATGTCGTCCAAAATCACACAAAAAAGTCATAGTATAGTATGTCGTCCAAAATCACTCAAAAAAGTCATAGTATAGTATGTCGTCCAAAATCGGTCATAAAAATCATAGTATAGTATGTCGTCCAAAATAGGTCAAAAAAGTCATAGTATAGTATGTCGTCCAAAATCGGTCAAAAAAGTCATAGTATAGTATGTCGTCCAAAATTGGTCAAAAAAGTCATAGTATAGTATGTCGTGCAAAATCACTCAAAAAAGTCATAGTATAGTGTGTCGTCCGAAATCACTCAAAAAAGTCATAGTATAGTATGTCGTCCAAAATCTGTCAAAAAAGTCATAGTATAGTATGTCGTCCAAAATTGGTCAAAAAAGTCATAGTATAGTATGTCGTCCAAAATCACTCAAAAAAGTCATAGTATAGTGTGTCGTCCGAAATCACTCAAAGAAGTCATAGTATAGTATGTCGTCCAAAATCTGTCAAAAAAGTCATAGTATAGTATGTCGTCCAAAATTGGTCAAAAAAGTCATAGTATAGTATGTCGTCCAAAATTGGTCAAAAAAGTCAAATTATAGTATGTCGTCCAAAATCACTCAAAAAAGTCATAGAATAGTATGTCGTCCAAAATCACTCAAAGAAGTCATAGTATAGTATGTCGTCTAAAATCACTCAAAAAAGTCATAGAATAGTATGTCGTCCAAAATCACTCAAAGAAGTCATAGTATAGTATGTCGTCCAAAATTGGTCAAAAAAGTCATAGTATAGTATGTCGTTCAAAATCTGTCAAAAAAGTCATAGTATAGTATGTCGTCCAAAATCGGTCAAAAAAGTCATAGTATAGTATGTCGTCCAAAATTGGTCAAAAAAGTCATAGTATAATATGTCGTCCAAAATCACACAAAAACGTCATCGTATAGTATGTCGTCCAAAATCACCCAAAAAAGTCATAGTATAGTATGTCGTCCAAAATCGGTCAGAAAAATCATAGTATAATATGTCGTCCAAAATCACACAAAAACGTCATCGTATAGTATGTCGTCCAAAATCACCCAAAAAAGTCATAGTATAGTATGTCGTCCAAAATCGGTCAGAAAAATCATAGTATAGTATGTCGTCCAAAATCACTCAAAAAAGTCATAGTATAGTATGTCGTCCAAAATCTGTCAAAAAAGTCATAGTATAGTATGTCGTCCAAAATTGGTCAAAAAAGTCATAGTATAGTATGTCGTCCAAAATTGGTCAAAAAAGTCATAGTATAGTATGTCGTCCAAAATCACACAAAAAAGTCATAGTATAGTATGTCGTCCAAAATCGGTCAGAAAAATCATAGTATAGTATGTCGTCCAAAATAGGTCAAAAAAGTCATAGTATAGTATGTCAACCAAAATCATCTGAAAAAGTCATAGTATAGTATGTCGTCCAAAATCACACAAAAAAGTCATAGTATAGTATGTCGTCCAAAATCACACAAAAAAGTCATAGTATAGTATGTCGTCCAAAATCACTCAAAAAAGTCATAGTATAGTGTGTCGTCCGAAATCACTCAAAGAAGTCATAGTATAGTATGTCGTCCAAAATCTGTCAAAAAAGTCATAGTATAGTATGTCGTCCAAAATTGGTCAAAAAAGTCATAGTATAGTATGTCGTCCAAAATTGGTCAAAAAAGTCAAATTATAGTATGTCGTCCAAAATCACTCAAAAAAGTCATAGTATAGTATGTCGTCCAAAATCACACAAAAAAGTCATAGTATAGTATGTCGTCCAAAATTACACAAAAAAGTCATAGTATAGTATGTCGTCCAAAATTGGTCAAAAAAGTCATAGTATAATATATTGTCCAAAATCACACAAAAACGTCATCGTATAGTATGTCGTCCAAAATCACCCAAAAAAGTCATAGTATAGTATGTCGTCCAAAATCGGTCAGAAAAATCATAGTATAGTATGTCGTCCAAAATAGGTCAAAAAAGTCATAGAATAGTATGTCAACCAAAATCATCTGAAAAAGTCATAGTATAGTATGTCGTCCAAAATCACACAAAAAAGTCATAGTATAGTATGTCGTCCAAAATCACACAAAAAAGTCATAGTATAGTATGTCGTCCAAAATCACACAAAAAAGTCATAGTATAGTATGTCGTCCAAAATCGGTCATAAAAATCATAGTATAGTATGTCGTCCAAAATAGGTCAAAAAAGTCATAGTATAGTATGTCGTCCAAAATTGGTCAAAAAAGTCATAGTATAGTATGTCGTCCAAAATCACTCAAAAAAGTCATAGTATAGTGTGTCGTCCGAAATCACTCAAAGAAGTCATAGTATAGTATGTCGTCCAAAATCTGTCAAAAAAGTCATAGTATAGTATGTCGTCCAAAATTGGTCAAAAAAGTCATAGTATAGTATGTCGTCCAAAATTGGTCAAAAAAGTCAAATTATAGTATGTCGTCCAAAATCACTCAAAAAAGTCATAGAATAGTATGTCGTCCAAAATCACTCAAAGAAGTCATAGTATAGTATGTCGTCTAAAATCACTCAAAAAAGTCATAGAATAGTATGTCGTCCAAAATCACTCAAAGAAGTCATAGTATAGTATGTCGTCCAAAATTGGTCAAAAAAGTCATAGTATAGTATGTCGTTCAAAATCTGTCAAAAAAGTCATAGTATAGTATGTCGTCCAAAATCGGTCAAAAAAGTCATAGTATAGTATGTCGTCCAAAATTGGTCAAAAAAGTCATAGTATAATATGTCGTCCAAAATCACACAAAAACGTCATCGTATAGTATGTCGTCCAAAATCACCCAAAAAAGTCATAGTATAGTATGTCGTCCAAAATCGGTCAGAAAAATCATAGTATAGTATGTCGTCCAAAATAGGTCAAAAAAGTCATAGTATAGTATGTCAACCAAAATCATCTGAAAAAGTCATAGTATAGTATGTCGTCCAAAATCACACAAAAAAGTCATAGTATAGTATGTCGTCCAAAATCACACAAAAAAGTCATAGTATAGTATGTCGTCCAAAATCACTCAAAAAAGTCATAGTATAGTATGTCGTCCAAAATCGGTCATAAAAATCATAGTATAGTATGTCGTCCAAAATAGGTCAAAAAAGTCATAGTATAGTATGTCGTCCAAAATCGGTCAAAAAAGTCATAGTATAGTATGTCGTCCAAAATTGGTCAAAAAAGTCATAGTATAGTATGTCGTCCAAAATTGGTCAAAAAAGTCATAGTATAATATATTGTCCAAAATCACACAAAAACGTCATCGTATAGTATGTCGTCCAAAATCACCCAAAAAAGTCATAGTATAGTATGTCGTCCAAAATCGGTCAGAAAAATCATAGTATAGTATGTCGTCCAAAATAGGTCAAAAAAGTCATAGAATAGTATGTCAACCAAAATCATCTGAAAAAGTCATAGTATAGTATGTCGTCCAAAATCACACAAAAAAGTCATAGTATAGTATGTCGTCCAAAATCACACAAAAAAGTCATAGTATAGTATGTCGTCCAAAATCACACAAAAAAGTCATAGTATAGTATGTCGTCCAAAATCGGTCATAAAAATCATAGTATAGTATGTCGTCCAAAATAGGTCAAAAAAGTCATAGTATAGTATGTCGTCCAAAATTGGTCAAAAAAGTCATAGTATAGTATGTCGTCCAAAATCACTCAAAAAAGTCATAGTATAGTGTGTCGTCCGAAATCACTCAAAGAAGTCATAGTATAGTATGTCGTCCAAAATCTGTCAAAAAAGTCATAGTATAGTATGTCGTCCAAAATTGGTCAAAAAAGTCATAGTATAGTATGTCGTCCAAAATTGGTCAAAAAAGTCAAATTATAGTATGTCGTCCAAAATCACTCAAAAAAGTCATAGAATAGTATGTCGTCCAAAATCACTCAAAGAAGTCATAGTATAGTATGTCGTCTAAAATCACTCAAAAAAGTCATAGAATAGTATGTCGTCCAAAATCACTCAAAGAAGTCATAGTATAGTATGTCGTCCAAAATTGGTCAAAAAAGTCATAGTATAGTATGTCGTTCAAAATCTGTCAAAAAAGTCATAGTATAGTATGTCGTCCAAAATCGGTCAAAAAAGTCATAGTATAGTATGTCGTCCAAAATTGGTCAAAAAAGTCATAGTATAATATGTCGTCCAAAATCACACAAAAACGTCATCGTATAGTATGTCGTCCAAAATCACCCAAAAAAGTCATAGTATAGTATGTCGTCCAAAATCGGTCAGAAAAATCATAGTATAGTATGTCGTCCAAAATAGGTCAAAAAAGTCATAGTATAGTATGTCAACCAAAATCATCTGAAAAAGTCATAGTATAGTATGTCGTCCAAAATCACACAAAAAAGTCATAGTATAGTATGTCGTCCAAAATCACACAAAAAAGTCATAGTATAGTATGTCGTCCAAAATCACTCAAAAAAGTCATAGTATAGTATGTCGTCCAAAATCGGTCATAAAAATCATAGTATAGTATGTCGTCCAAAATAGGTCAAAAAAGTCATAGTATAGTATGTCGTCCAAAATCGGTCAAAAAAGTCATAGTATAGTATGTCGTCCAAAATTGGTCAAAAAAGTCATAGTATAGTATGTCGTGCAAAATCACTCAAAAAAGTCATAGTATAGTGTGTCGTCCGAAATCACTCAAAAAAGTCATAGTATAGTATGTCGTCCAAAATCTGTCAAAAAAGTCATAGTATAGTATGTCGTCCAAAATTGGTCAAAAAAGTCATAGTATAGTATGTCGTCCAAAATTGGTCAAAAAAGTCATAGTATAGTATGTCGTCCAAAATCACACAAAAAAGTCATAGTATAGTATGTCGTCCAAAATTACACAAAAAAGTCATAGTATAGTATGTCGTCCAAAATTGGTCAAAAAAGTCATAGTATAATATATTGTCCAAAATCACACAAAAACGTCATCGTATAGTATGTCGTCCAAAATCACCCAAAAAAGTCATAGTATAGTATGTCGTCCAAAATCGGTCAGAAAAATCATAGTATAGTATGTCGTCCAAAATAGGTCAAAAAAGTCATAGTATAGTATGTCAACCAAAATCATCTGAAAAAGTCATAGTATAGTATGTCGTCCAAAATCACACAAAAAAGTCATAGTATAGTATGTCGTCCAAAATCACACAAAAAAGTCATAGTATAGTATGTCGTCCAAAATCACACAAAAAAGTCATAGTATAGTATGTCGTCCAAAATCGGTCATAAAAATCATAGTATAGTATGTCGTCCAAAATAGGTCAAAAAAGTCATAGTATAGTATGTCGTCCAAAATCGGTCAAAAAAGTCATAGTATAGTATGTCGTCCAAAATTGGTCAAAAAAGTCATAGTATAGTATGTCGTGCAAAATCAATCAAAAAAGTCATAGTATAGTGTGTCGTCCGAAATCACTCAAAAAAGTCATAGTATAGTATGTCGTCCAAAATCTGTCAAAAAAGTCATAGTATAGTATGTCGTCCAAAATCATCTGAAAAAGTCATAGTATAGTATGTCGTCCAAAATTGGTCAAAAAAGTCATAGTATAGTATGTCGTCCAAAATCACACAAAAAAGTCATAGTATAGTATGTCGTCCAAAATCACACGAAAAAGTCATAGTATAGTATGTCTTCCAAAATCACACAAAAAAGTCATAGTATAGTATGTCGTTCAAAATCACACAAAAAAGTCATAGTATAGTATGTCGTCCAAAATTGGTCAAAAAAGTCATAGTATAGTATGTCGTGCAAAATCACTCAAAAAAGTCATAGTATAGTGTGTCGTCCGAAATCACTCAAAAAAGTCATAGTATAGTATGTCGCCAAAATCTGTCAAAAAAGTCATAGTATAGTATGTCGTCCAAAATTGGTCAAAAAAGTCATAGTATAGTATGTCGTCCAAAATTGGTCAAAAAAGTCATAGTATAGTATGTCGTTCAAAATCTGTCAAAAAAGTCATAGTATAGTATGTCGTGCAAAATCACTCAAAAAAGTCATAGTATAGTGTGTCGTCCGAAATCACTCAAAGAAGTCATAGTATAGTATGTCGTCCAAAATCTGTCAAAAAAGTCATAGTATAGTATGTCGTCCAAAATTGGTCAAAAAAGTCATAGTATAGTATGTCGTCCAAAATTGGTCAAAAAAGTCAAATTATAGTATGTCGTCCAAAATCACTCAAAAAAGTCATAGAATAGTATGTCGTCCAAAATCACTCAAAGAAGTCATAGTATAGTATGTCGTCTAAAATCACTCAAAAAAGTCATAGAATAGTATGTCGTCCAAAATCACTCAAAGAAGTCATAGTATAGTATGTCGTCCAAAATTGGTCAAAAAAGTCATAGTATAGTATGTCGTTCAAAATCTGTCAAAAAAGTCATAGTATAGTATGTCGTCCAAAATCGGTCAAAAAAGTCATAGTATAGTATGTCGTCCAAAATTGGTCAAAAAAGTCATAGTATAATATGTCGTCCAAAATCACACAAAAACGTCATCGTATAGTATGTCGTCCAAAATCACCCAAAAAAGTCATAGTATAGTATGTCGTCCAAAATCGGTCAGAAAAATCATAGTATAGTATGTCGTCCAAAATAGGTCAAAAAAGTCATAGTATAGTATGTCAACCAAAATCATCTGAAAAAGTCATAGTATAGTATGTCGTCCAAAATCACACAAAAAAGTCATAGTATAGTATGTCGTCCAAAATCACACAAAAAAGTCATAGTATAGTATGTCGTCCAAAATCACTCAAAAAAGTCATAGTATAGTATGTCGTCCAAAATCGGTCATAAAAATCATAGTATAGTATGTCATCCAAAATAGGTCAAAAAAGTCATAGTATAGTATGTCGTCCAAAATCGGTCAAAAAAGTCATAGTATAGTATGTCGTCCAAAATTGGTCAAAAAAGTCATAGTATAGTATGTCGTGCAAAATCACTCAAAAAAGTCATAGTATAGTGTGTCGTCCGAAATCACTCAAAAAAGTCATAGTATAGTATGTCGTCCAAAATCTGTCAAAAAAGTCATAGTATAGTATGTCGTCCAAAATTGGTCAAAAAAGTCATAGTATAGTATGTCGTCCAAAATTGGTCAAAAAAGTCATAGTATAGTATGTCGTCCAAAATCACACAAAAAAGTCATAGTATAGTATGTCGTCCAAAATCGGTCAGAAAAATCATAGTATAGTATGTCGTCCAAAATAGGTCAAAAAAGTCATAGTATAGTATGTCAACCAAAATCATCTGAAAAAGTCATAGTATAGTATGTCGTCCAAAATCACACAAAAAAGTCATAGTATAGTATGTCGTCCAAAATCACACAAAAAAGTCATAGTATAGTATGTCGTCCAAAATCACTCAAAAAAGTCATAGTATAGTGTGTCGTCCGAAATCACTCAAAGAAGTCATAGTATAGTATGTCGTCCAAAATCTGTCAAAAAAGTCATAGTATAGTATGTCGTCCAAAATTGGTCAAAAAAGTCATAGTATAGTATGTCGTCCAAAATTGGTCAAAAAAGTCAAATTATAGTATGTCGTCCAAAATCACTCAAAAAAGTCATAGTATAGTATGTCGTCCAAAATCACACAAAAAAGTCATAGTATAGTATGTCGTCCAAAATTGGTCAAAAAAGTCATAGTATAGTATGTCGTCCAAAATTGGTCAAAAAAGTCATAGTATAATATATTGTCCAAAATCACACAAAAACGTCATCGTATAGTATGTCGTCCAAAATCACCCAAAAAAGTCATAGTATAGTATGTCGTCCAAAATCGGTCAGAAAAATCATAGTATAGTATGTCGTCCAAAATAGGTCAAAAAAGTCATAGAATAGTATGTCAACCAAAATCATCTGAAAAAGTCATAGTATAGTATGTCGTCCAAAATCACACAAAAAAGTCATAGTATAGTATGTCGTCCAAAATCACACAAAAAAGTCATAGTATAGTATGTCGTCCAAAATCACACAAAAAAGTCATAGTATAGTATGTCGTCCAAAATCGGTCATAAAAATCATAGTATAGTATGTCGTCCGAAATAGGTCAAAAAAGTCATAGTATAGTATGTCGTCCAAAATTGGTCAAAAAAGTCATAGTATAGTATGTCGTCCAAAATCACTCAAAAAAGTCATAGTATAGTGTGTCGTCCGAAATCACTCAAAGAAGTCATAGTATAGTATGTCGTCCAAAATCTGTCAAAAAAGTCATAGTATAGTATGTCGTCCAAAATTGGTCAAAAAAGTCATAGTATAGTATGTCGTCCAAAATTGGTCAAAAAAGTCAAATTATAGTATGTCGTCCAAAATCACTCAAAAAAGTCATAGAATAGTATGTCGTCCAAAATCACTCAAAGAAGTCATAGTATAGTATGTCGTCTAAAATCACTCAAAAAAGTCATAGAATAGTATGTCGTCCAAAATCACTCAAAGAAGTCATAGTATAGTATGTCGTCCAAAATTGGTCAAAAAAGTCATAGTATAGTATGTCGTTCAAAATCTGTCAAAAAAGTCATAGTATAGTATGTCGTCCAAAATCGGTCAAAAAAGTCATAGTATAGTATGTCGTCCAAAATTGGTCAAAAAAGTCATAGTATAATATGTCGTCCAAAATCACACAAAAACGTCATCGTATAGTATGTCGTCCAAAATCACCCAAAAAAGTCATAGTATAGTATGTCGTCCAAAATCGGTCAGAAAAATCATAGTATAGTATGTCGTCCAAAATAGGTCAAAAAAGTCATAGTATAGTATGTCAACCAAAATCATCTGAAAAAGTCATAGTATAGTATGTCGTCCAAAATCACACAAAAAAGTCATAGTATAGTATGTCGTCCAAAATCACACAAAAAAGTCATAGTATAGTATGTCGTCCAAAATCACTCAAAAAAGTCATAGTATAGTATGTCGTCCAAAATCGGTCATAAAAATCATAGTATAGTATGTCGTCCAAAATAGGTCAAAAAAGTCATAGTATAGTATGTCGTCCAAAATTGGTCAAAAAAGTCATAGTATAGTATGTCGTCCAAAATTGGTCAAAAAAGTCATAGTATAGTATGTCGTTCAAAATCTGTCAAAAAAGTCATAGTATAGTATGTCGTGCAAAATCACTCAAAAAAGTCATAGTATAGTGTGTCGTCCGAAATCACTCAAAGAAGTCATAGTATAGTATGTCGTCCAAAATCTGTCAAAAAAGTCATAGTATAGTATGTCGTCCAAAATTGGTCAAAAAAGTCATAGTATAGTATGTCGTCCAAAATTGGTCAAAAAAGTCAAATTATAGTATGTCGTCCAAAATCACTCAAAAAAGTCATAGAATAGTATGTCGTCCAAAATCACTCAAAGAAGTCATAGTATAGTATGTCGTCTAAAATCACTCAAAAAAGTCATAGAATAGTATGTCGTCCAAAATCACTCAAAGAAGTCATAGTATAGTATGTCGTCCAAAATTGGTCAAAAAAGTCATAGTATAGTATGTCGTTCAAAATCTGTCAAAAAAGTCATAGTATAGTATGTCGTCCAAAATCGGTCAAAAAAGTCATAGTATAGTATGTCGTCCAAAATTGGTCAAAAAAGTCATAGTATAATATGTCGTCCAAAATCACACAAAAACGTCATCGTATAGTATGTCGTCCAAAATCACCCAAAAAAGTCATAGTATAGTATGTCGTCCAAAATCGGTCAGAAAAATCATAGTATAGTATGTCGTCCAAAATAGGTCAAAAAAGTCATAGTATAGTATGTCAACCAAAATCATCTGAAAAAGTCATAGTATAGTATGTCGTCCAAAATCACACAAAAAAGTCATAGTATAGTATGTCGTCCAAAATCACACAAAAAAGTCATAGTATAGTATGTCGTCCAAAATCACTCAAAAAAGTCATAGTATAGTATGTCGTCCAAAATCGGTCATAAAAATCATAGTATAGTATGTCATCCAAAATAGGTCAAAAAAGTCATAGTATAGTATGTCGTCCAAAATCGGTCAAAAAAGTCATAGTATAGTATGTCGTCCAAAATTGGTCAAAAAAGTCATAGTATAGTATGTCGTGCAAAATCACTCAAAAAAGTCATAGTATAGTGTGTCGTCCGAAATCACTCAAAAAAGTCATAGTATAGTATGTCGTCCAAAATCTGTCAAAAAAGTCATAGTATAGTATGTCGTCCAAAATTGGTCAAAAAAGTCATAGTATAGTATGTCGTCCAAAATTGGTCAAAAAAGTCATAGTATAGTATGTCGTCCAAAATCACACAAAAAAGTCATAGTATAGTATGTCGTCCAAAATCGGTCAGAAAAATCATAGTATAGTATGTCGTCCAAAATAGGTCAAAAAAGTCATAGTATAGTATGTCAACCAAAATCATCTGAAAAAGTCATAGTATAGTATGTCGTCCAAAATCACACAAAAAAGTCATAGTATAGTATGTCGTCCAAAATCACACAAAAAAGTCATAGTATAGTATGTCGTCCAAAATCACTCAAAAAAGTCATAGTATAGTGTGTCGTCCGAAATCACTCAAAGAAGTCATAGTATAGTATGTCGTCCAAAATCTGTCAAAAAAGTCATAGTATAGTATGTCGTCCAAAATTGGTCAAAAAAGTCATAGTATAGTATGTCGTCCAAAATTGGTCAAAAAAGTCAAATTATAGTATGTCGTCCAAAATCACTCAAAAAAGTCATAGTATAGTATGTCGTCCAAAATCACACAAAAAAGTCATAGTATAGTATGTCGTCCAAAATTACACAAAAAAGTCATAGTATAGTATGTCGTCCAAAATTGGTCAAAAAAGTCATAGTATAATATATTGTCCAAAATCACACAAAAACGTCATCGTATAGTATGTCGTCCAAAATCACCCAAAAAAGTCATAGTATAGTATGTCGTCCGAAATCACTCAAAAAAGTCATAGTATAGTATGTCGCCAAAATCTGTCAAAAAAGTCATAGTATAGTATGTCGTCCAAAATTGGTCAAAAAAGTCATAGTATAGTATGTCGTCCAAAATTGGTCAAAAAAGTCATAGTATAGTATGTCGTTCAAAATCTGTCAAAAAAGTCATAGTATAGTATGTCGTGCAAAATCACTCAAAAAAGTCATAGTATAGTGTGTCGTCCGAAATCACTCAAAGAAGTCATAGTATAGTATGTCGTCCAAAATCTGTCAAAAAAGTCATAGTATAGTATGTCGTCCAAAATTGGTCAAAAAAGTCATAGTATAGTATGTCGTCCAAAATTGGTCAAAAAAGTCAAATTATAGTATGTCGTCCAAAATCACTCAAAAAAGTCATAGAATAGTATGTCGTCCAAAATCACTCAAAGAAGTCATAGTATAGTATGTCGTCTAAAATCACTCAAAAAAGTCATAGAATAGTATGTCGTCCAAAATCACTCAAAGAAGTCATAGTATAGTATGTCGTCCAAAATTGGTCAAAAAAGTCATAGTATAGTATGTCGTTCAAAATCTGTCAAAAAAGTCATAGTATAGTATGTCGTCCAAAATCGGTCAAAAAAGTCATAGTATAGTATGTCGTCCAAAATTGGTCAAAAAAGTCATAGTATAATATGTCGTCCAAAATCACACAAAAACGTCATCGTATAGTATGTCGTCCAAAATCACCCAAAAAAGTCATAGTATAGTATGTCGTCCAAAATCGGTCAGAAAAATCATAGTATAGTATGTCGTCCAAAATAGGTCAAAAAAGTCATAGTATAGTATGTCAACCAAAATCATCTGAAAAAGTCATAGTATAGTATGTCGTCCAAAATCACACAAAAAAGTCATAGTATAGTATGTCGTCCAAAATTGGTCAAAAAAGTCATAGTATAGTATGTCGTCCAAAATTGGTCAAAAAAGTCATAGTATAGTATGTCGTCCAAAATCACACAAAAAAGTCATAGTATAGTATGTCGTCCAAAATCGGTCAGAAAAATCATAGTATAGTATGTCGTCCAAAATAGGTCAAAAAAGTCATAGTATAGTATGTCAACCAAAATCATCTGAAAAAGTCATAGTATAGTATGTCGTCCAAAATCACACAAAAAAGTCATAGTATAGTATGTCGTCCAAAATCACACAAAAAAGTCATAGTATAGTATGTCGTCCAAAATCACTCAAAAAAGTCATAGTATAGTGTGTCGTCCGAAATCACTCAAAGAAGTCATAGTATAGTATGTCGTCCAAAATCTGTCAAAAAAGTCATAGTATAGTATGTCGTCCAAAATTGGTCAAAAAAGTCATAGTATAGTATGTCGTCCAAAATTGGTCAAAAAAGTCAAATTATAGTATGTCGTCCAAAATCACTCAAAAAAGTCATAGTATAGTATGTCGTCCAAAATCACACAAAAAAGTCATAGTATAGTATGTCGTCCAAAATTACACAAAAAAGTCATAGTATAGTATGTCGTCCAAAATTGGTCAAAAAAGTCATAGTATAATATATTGTCCAAAATCACACAAAAACGTCATCGTATAGTATGTCGTCCAAAATCACCCAAAAAAGTCATAGTATAGTATGTCGTCCAAAATCGGTCAGAAAAATCATAGTATAGTATGTCGTCCAAAATAGGTCAAAAAAGTCATAGAATAGTATGTCAACCAAAATCATCTGAAAAAGTCATAGTATAGTATGTCGTCCAAAATCACACAAAAAAGTCATAGTATAGTATGTCGTCCAAAATCACACAAAAAAGTCATAGTATAGTATGTCGTCCAAAATCACACAAAAAAGTCATAGTATAGTATGTCGTCCAAAATCGGTCATAAAAATCATAGTATAGTATGTCGTCCGAAATAGGTCAAAAAAGTCATAGTATAGTATGTCGTCCAAAATTGGTCAAAAAAGTCATAGTATAGTATGTCGTCCAAAATCACTCAAAAAAGTCATAGTATAGTGTGTCGTCCGAAATCACTCAAAGAAGTCATAGTATAGTATGTCGTCCAAAATCTGTCAAAAAAGTCATAGTATAGTATGTCGTCCAAAATTGGTCAAAAAAGTCATAGTATAGTATGTCGTCCAAAATTGGTCAAAAAAGTCAAATTATAGTATGTCGTCCAAAATCACTCAAAAAAGTCATAGAATAGTATGTCGTCCAAAATCACTCAAAGAAGTCATAGTATAGTATGTCGTCTAAAATCACTCAAAAAAGTCATAGAATAGTATGTCGTCCAAAATCACTCAAAGAAGTCATAGTATAGTATGTCGTCCAAAATTGGTCAAAAAAGTCATAGTATAGTATGTCGTTCAAAATCTGTCAAAAAAGTCATAGTATAGTATGTCGTCCAAAATCGGTCAAAAAAGTCATAGTATAGTATGTCGTCCAAAATTGGTCAAAAAAGTCATAGTATAATATGTCGTCCAAAATCACACAAAAACGTCATCGTATAGTATGTCGTCCAAAATCACCCAAAAAAGTCATAGTATAGTATGTCGTCCAAAATCGGTCAGAAAAATCATAGTATAGTATGTCGTCCAAAATAGGTCAAAAAAGTCATAGTATAGTATGTCAACCAAAATCATCTGAAAAAGTCATAGTATAGTATGTCGTCCAAAATCACACAAAAAAGTCATAGTATAGTATGTCGTCCAAAATCACACAAAAAAGTCATAGTATAGTATGTCGTCCAAAATCACTCAAAAAAGTCATAGTATAGTATGTCGTCCAAAATCGGTCATAAAAATCATAGTATAGTATGTCGTCCAAAATAGGTCAAAAAAGTCATAGTATAGTATGTCGTCCAAAATTGGTCAAAAAAGTCATAGTATAGTATGTCGTCCAAAATTGGTCAAAAAAGTCATAGTATAGTATGTCGTTCAAAATCTGTCAAAAAAGTCATAGTATAGTATGTCGTGCAAAATCACTCAAAAAAGTCATAGTATAGTGTGTCGTCCGAAATCACTCAAAGAAGTCATAGTATAGTATGTCGTCCAAAATCTGTCAAAAAAGTCATAGTATAGTATGTCGTCCAAAATTGGTCAAAAAAGTCATAGTATAGTATGTCGTCCAAAATTGGTCAAAAAAGTCAAATTATAGTATGTCGTCCAAAATCACTCAAAAAAGTCATAGAATAGTATGTCGTCCAAAATCACTCAAAGAAGTCATAGTATAGTATGTCGTCTAAAATCACTCAAAAAAGTCATAGAATAGTATGTCGTCCAAAATCACTCAAAGAAGTCATAGTATAGTATGTCGTCCAAAATTGGTCAAAAAAGTCATAGTATAGTATGTCGTTCAAAATCTGTCAAAAAAGTCATAGTATAGTATGTCGTCCAAAATCGGTCAAAAAAGTCATAGTATAGTATGTCGTCCAAAATTGGTCAAAAAAGTCATAGTATAATATGTCGTCCAAAATCACACAAAAACGTCATCGTATAGTATGTCGTCCAAAATCACCCAAAAAAGTCATAGTATAGTATGTCGTCCAAAATCGGTCAGAAAAATCATAGTATAGTATGTCGTCCAAAATAGGTCAAAAAAGTCATAGTATAGTATGTCAACCAAAATCATCTGAAAAAGTCATAGTATAGTATGTCGTCCAAAATCACACAAAAAAGTCATAGTATAGTATGTCGTCCAAAATCACACAAAAAAGTCATAGTATAGTATGTCGTCCAAAATCACTCAAAAAAGTCATAGTATAGTATGTCGTCCAAAATCGGTCATAAAAATCATAGTATAGTATGTCATCCAAAATAGGTCAAAAAAGTCATAGTATAGTATGTCGTCCAAAATCGGTCAAAAAAGTCATAGTATAGTATGTCGTCCAAAATTGGTCAAAAAAGTCATAGTATAGTATGTCGTGCAAAATCACTCAAAAAAGTCATAGTATAGTGTGTCGTCCGAAATCACTCAAAAAAGTCATAGTATAGTATGTCGTCCAAAATCTGTCAAAAAAGTCATAGTATAGTATGTCGTCCAAAATTGGTCAAAAAAGTCATAGTATAGTATGTCGTCCAAAATTGGTCAAAAAAGTCATAGTATAGTATGTCGTCCAAAATCACACAAAAAAGTCATAGTATAGTATGTCGTCCAAAATCGGTCAGAAAAATCATAGTATAGTATGTCGTCCAAAATAGGTCAAAAAAGTCATAGTATAGTATGTCAACCAAAATCATCTGAAAAAGTCATAGTATAGTATGTCGTCCAAAATCACACAAAAAAGTCATAGTATAGTATGTCGTCCAAAATCACACAAAAAAGTCATAGTATAGTATGTCGTCCAAAATCACTCAAAAAAGTCATAGTATAGTGTGTCGTCCGAAATCACTCAAAGAAGTCATAGTATAGTATGTCGTCCAAAATCTGTCAAAAAAGTCATAGTATAGTATGTCGTCCAAAATTGGTCAAAAAAGTCATAGTATAGTATGTCGTCCAAAATTGGTCAAAAAAGTCAAATTATAGTATGTCGTCCAAAATCACTCAAAAAAGTCATAGTATAGTATGTCGTCCAAAATCACACAAAAAAGTCATAGTATAGTATGTCGTCCAAAATTACACAAAAAAGTCATAGTATAGTATGTCGTCCAAAATTGGTCAAAAAAGTCATAGTATAATATATTGTCCAAAATCACACAAAAACGTCATCGTATAGTATGTCGTCCAAAATCACCCAAAAAAGTCATAGTATAGTATGTCGTCCAAAATCGGTCAGAAAAATCATAGTATAGTATGTCGTCCAAAATAGGTCAAAAAAGTCATAGAATAGTATGTCAACCAAAATCATCTGAAAAAGTCATAGTATAGTATGTCGTCCAAAATCACACAAAAAAGTCATAGTATAGTATGTCGTCCAAAATCACACAAAAAAGTCATAGTATAGTATGTCGTCCAAAATCACACAAAAAAGTCATAGTATAGTATGTCGTCCAAAATCGGTCATAAAAATCATAGTATAGTATGTCGTCCGAAATAGGTCAAAAAAGTCATAGTATAGTATGTCGTCCAAAATTGGTCAAAAAAGTCATAGTATAGTATGTCGTCCAAAATCACTCAAAAAAGTCATAGTATAGTGTGTCGTCCGAAATCACTCAAAGAAGTCATAGTATAGTATGTCGTCCAAAATCTGTCAAAAAAGTCATAGTATAGTATGTCGTCCAAAATTGGTCAAAAAAGTCATAGTATAGTATGTCGTCCAAAATTGGTCAAAAAAGTCAAATTATAGTATGTCGTCCAAAATCACTCAAAAAAGTCATAGAATAGTATGTCGTCCAAAATCACTCAAAGAAGTCATAGTATAGTATGTCGTCTAAAATCACTCAAAAAAGTCATAGAATAGTATGTCGTCCAAAATCACTCAAAGAAGTCATAGTATAGTATGTCGTCCAAAATTGGTCAAAAAAGTCATAGTATAGTATGTCGTTCAAAATCTGTCAAAAAAGTCATAGTATAGTATGTCGTCCAAAATCGGTCAAAAAAGTCATAGTATAGTATGTCGTCCAAAATTGGTCAAAAAAGTCATAGTATAATATGTCGTCCAAAATCACACAAAACGTCATCGTATAGTATGTCGTCCAAAATCACCCAAAAAAGTCATAGTATAGTATGTCGTCCAAAATCGGTCAGAAAAATCATAGTATAGTATGTCGTCCAAAATAGGTCAAAAAAGTCATAGTATAGTATGTCAACCAAAATCATCTGAAAAAGTCATAGTATAGTATGTCGTCCAAAATCACACAAAAAAGTCATAGTATAGTATGTCGTCCAAAATCACACAAAAAAGTCATAGTATAGTATGTCGTCCAAAATCACTCAAAAAAGTCATAGTATAGTATGTCGTCCAAAATCGGTCATAAAAATCATAGTATAGTATGTCGTCCAAAATAGGTCAAAAAAGTCATAGTATAGTATGTCGTCCAAAATTGGTCAAAAAAGTCATAGTATAGTATGTCGTCCAAAATTGGTCAAAAAAGTCATAGTATAGTATGTCGTTCAAAATCTGTCAAAAAAGTCATAGTATAGTATGTCGTGCAAAATCACTCAAAAAAGTCATAGTATAGTGTGTCGTCCGAAATCACTCAAAGAAGTCATAGTATAGTATGTCGTCCAAAATCTGTCAAAAAAGTCATAGTATAGTATGTCGTCCAAAATTGGTCAAAAAAGTCATAGTATAGTATGTCGTCCAAAATTGGTCAAAAAAGTCAAATTATAGTATGTCGTCCAAAATCACTCAAAAAAGTCATAGAATAGTATGTCGTCCAAAATCACTCAAAGAAGTCATAGTATAGTATGTCGTCTAAAATCACTCAAAAAAGTCATAGAATAGTATGTCGTCCAAAATCACTCAAAGAAGTCATAGTATAGTATGTCGTCCAAAATTGGTCAAAAAAGTCATAGTATAGTATGTCGTTCAAAATCTGTCAAAAAAGTCATAGTATAGTATGTCGTCCAAAATCGGTCAAAAAAGTCATAGTATAGTATGTCGTCCAAAATTGGTCAAAAAAGTCATAGTATAATATGTCGTCCAAAATCACACAAAAACGTCATCGTATAGTATGTCGTCCAAAATCACCCAAAAAAGTCATAGTATAGTATGTCGTCCAAAATCGGTCAGAAAAATCATAGTATAGTATGTCGTCCAAAATAGGTCAAAAAAGTCATAGTATAGTATGTCAACCAAAATCATCTGAAAAAGTCATAGTATAGTATGTCGTCCAAAATCACACAAAAAAGTCATAGTATAGTATGTCGTCCAAAATCACACAAAAAAGTCATAGTATAGTATGTCGTCCAAAATCACTCAAAAAAGTCATAGTATAGTATGTCGTCCAAAATCGGTCATAAAAATCATAGTATAGTATGTCATCCAAAATAGGTCAAAAAAGTCATAGTATAGTATGTCGTCCAAAATCGGTCAAAAAAGTCATAGTATAGTATGTCGTCCAAAATTGGTCAAAAAAGTCATAGTATAGTATGTCGTGCAAAATCACTCAAAAAAGTCATAGTATAGTGTGTCGTCCGAAATCACTCAAAAAAGTCATAGTATAGTATGTCGTCCAAAATCTGTCAAAAAAGTCATAGTATAGTATGTCGTCCAAAATTGGTCAAAAAAGTCATAGTATAGTATGTCGTCCAAAATTGGTCAAAAAAGTCATAGTATAGTATGTCGTCCAAAATCACACAAAAAAGTCATAGTATAGTATGTCGTCCAAAATCGGTCAGAAAAATCATAGTATAGTATGTCGTCCAAAATAGGTCAAAAAAGTCATAGTATAGTATGTCAACCAAAATCATCTGAAAAAGTCATAGTATAGTATGTCGTCCAAAATCACACAAAAAAGTCATAGTATAGTATGTCGTCCAAAATCACACAAAAAAGTCATAGTATAGTATGTCGTCCAAAATCACTCAAAAAAGTCATAGTATAGTGTGTCGTCCGAAATCACTCAAAGAAGTCATAGTATAGTATGTCGTCCAAAATCTGTCAAAAAAGTCATAGTATAGTATGTCGTCCAAAATTGGTCAAAAAAGTCATAGTATAGTATGTCGTCCAAAATTGGTCAAAAAAGTCAAATTATAGTATGTCGTCCAAAATCACTCAAAAAAGTCATAGTATAGTATGTCGTCCAAAATCACACAAAAAAGTCATAGTATAGTATGTCGTCCAAAATTACACAAAAAAGTCATAGTATAGTATGTCGTCCAAAATTGGTCAAAAAAGTCATAGTATAATATATTGTCCAAAATCACACAAAAACGTCATCGTATAGTATGTCGTCCAAAATCACCCAAAAAAGTCATAGTATAGTATGTCGTCCGAAATCACTCAAAAAAGTCATAGTATAGTATGTCGCCAAAATCTGTCAAAAAAGTCATAGTATAGTATGTCGTCCAAAATTGGTCAAAAAAGTCATAGTATAGTATGTCGTCCAAAATTGGTCAAAAAAGTCATAGTATAGTATGTCGTTCAAAATCTGTCAAAAAAGTCATAGTATAGTATGTCGTGCAAAATCACTCAAAAAAGTCATAGTATAGTGTGTCGTCCGAAATCACTCAAAGAAGTCATAGTATAGTATGTCGTCCAAAATCTGTCAAAAAAGTCATAGTATAGTATGTCGTCCAAAATTGGTCAAAAAAGTCATAGTATAGTATGTCGTCCAAAATTGGTCAAAAAAGTCAAATTATAGTATGTCGTCCAAAATCACTCAAAAAAGTCATAGAATAGTATGTCGTCCAAAATCACTCAAAGAAGTCATAGTATAGTATGTCGTCTAAAATCACTCAAAAAAGTCATAGAATAGTATGTCGTCCAAAATCACTCAAAGAAGTCATAGTATAGTATGTCGTCCAAAATTGGTCAAAAAAGTCATAGTATAGTATGTCGTTCAAAATCTGTCAAAAAAGTCATAGTATAGTATGTCGTCCAAAATCGGTCAAAAAAGTCATAGTATAGTATGTCGTCCAAAATTGGTCAAAAAAGTCATAGTATAATATGTCGTCCAAAATCACACAAAAACGTCATCGTATAGTATGTCGTCCAAAATCACCCAAAAAAGTCATAGTATAGTATGTCGTCCAAAATCGGTCAGAAAAATCATAGTATAGTATGTCGTCCAAAATAGGTCAAAAAAGTCATAGTATAGTATGTCAACCAAAATCATCTGAAAAAGTCATAGTATAGTATGTCGTCCAAAATCACACAAAAAAGTCATAGTATAGTATGTCGTCCAAAATCACACAAAAAAGTCATAGTATAGTATGTCGTCCAAAATCACTCAAAAAAGTCATAGTATAGTATGTCGTCCAAAATCGGTCATAAAAATCATAGTATAGTATGTCATCCAAAATAGGTCAAAAAAGTCATAGTATAGTATGTCGTCCAAAATCGGTCAAAAAAGTCATAGTATAGTATGTCGTCCAAAATTGGTCAAAAAAGTCATAGTATAGTATGTCGTGCAAAATCACTCAAAAAAGTCATAGTATAGTGTGTCGTCCGAAATCACTCAAAAAAGTCATAGTATAGTATGTCGTCCAAAATCTGTCAAAAAAGTCATAGTATAGTATGTCGTCCAAAATTGGTCAAAAAAGTCATAGTATAGTATGTCGTCCAAAATTGGTCAAAAAAGTCATAGTATAGTATGTCGTCCAAAATCACACAAAAAAGTCATAGTATAGTATGTCGTCCAAAATCGGTCAGAAAAATCATAGTATAGTATGTCGTCCAAAATAGGTCAAAAAAGTCATAGTATAGTATGTCAACCAAAATCATCTGAAAAAGTCATAGTATAGTATGTCGTCCAAAATCACACAAAAAAGTCATAGTATAGTATGTCGTCCAAAATCACACAAAAAAGTCATAGTATAGTATGTCGTCCAAAATCACTCAAAAAAGTCATAGTATAGTGTGTCGTCCGAAATCACTCAAAGAAGTCATAGTATAGTATGTCGTCCAAAATCTGTCAAAAAAGTCATAGTATAGTATGTCGTCCAAAATTGGTCAAAAAAGTCATAGTATAGTATGTCGTCCAAAATTGGTCAAAAAAGTCAAATTATAGTATGTCGTCCAAAATCACTCAAAAAAGTCATAGTATAGTATGTCGTCCAAAATCACACAAAAAAGTCATAGTATAGTATGTCGTCCAAAATTACACAAAAAAGTCATAGTATAGTATGTCGTCCAAAATTGGTCAAAAAAGTCATAGTATAATATATTGTCCAAAATCACACAAAAACGTCATCGTATAGTATGTCGTCCAAAATCACCCAAAAAAGTCATAGTATAGTATGTCGTCCAAAATCGGTCAGAAAAATCATAGTATAGTATGTCGTCCAAAATAGGTCAAAAAAGTCATAGAATAGTATGTCAACCAAAATCATCTGAAAAAGTCATAGTATAGTATGTCGTCCAAAATCACACAAAAAAGTCATAGTATAGTATGTCGTCCAAAATCACACAAAAAAGTCATAGTATAGTATGTCGTCCAAAATCACACAAAAAAGTCATAGTATAGTATGTCGTCCAAAATCGGTCATAAAAATCATAGTATAGTATGTCGTCCGAAATAGGTCAAAAAAGTCATAGTATAGTATGTCGTCCAAAATTGGTCAAAAAAGTCATAGTATAGTATGTCGTCCAAAATCACTCAAAAAAGTCATAGTATAGTGTGTCGTCCGAAATCACTCAAAGAAGTCATAGTATAGTATGTCGTCCAAAATCTGTCAAAAAAGTCATAGTATAGTATGTCGTCCAAAATTGGTCAAAAAAGTCATAGTATAGTATGTCGTCCAAAATTGGTCAAAAAAGTCAAATTATAGTATGTCGTCCAAAATCACTCAAAAAAGTCATAGAATAGTATGTCGTCCAAAATCACTCAAAGAAGTCATAGTATAGTATGTCGTCTAAAATCACTCAAAAAAGTCATAGAATAGTATGTCGTCCAAAATCACTCAAAGAAGTCATAGTATAGTATGTCGTCCAAAATTGGTCAAAAAAGTCATAGTATAGTATGTCGTTCAAAATCTGTCAAAAAAGTCATAGTATAGTATGTCGTCCAAAATCGGTCAAAAAAGTCATAGTATAGTATGTCGTCCAAAATTGGTCAAAAAAGTCATAGTATAATATGTCGTCCAAAATCACACAAAAACGTCATCGTATAGTATGTCGTCCAAAATCACCCAAAAAAGTCATAGTATAGTATGTCGTCCAAAATCGGTCAGAAAAATCATAGTATAGTATGTCGTCCAAAATAGGTCAAAAAAGTCATAGTATAGTATGTCAACCAAAATCATCTGAAAAAGTCATAGTATAGTATGTCGTCCAAAATCACACAAAAAAGTCATAGTATAGTATGTCGTCCAAAATCACACAAAAAAGTCATAGTATAGTATGTCGTCCAAAATCACTCAAAAAAGTCATAGTATAGTATGTCGTCCAAAATCGGTCATAAAAATCATAGTATAGTATGTCGTCCAAAATAGGTCAAAAAAGTCATAGTATAGTATGTCGTCCAAAATTGGTCAAAAAAGTCATAGTATAGTATGTCGTCCAAAATTGGTCAAAAAAGTCATAGTATAGTATGTCGTTCAAAATCTGTCAAAAAAGTCATAGTATAGTATGTCGTGCAAAATCACTCAAAAAAGTCATAGTATAGTGTGTCGTCCGAAATCACTCAAAGAAGTCATAGTATAGTATGTCGTCCAAAATCTGTCAAAAAAGTCATAGTATAGTATGTCGTCCAAAATTGGTCAAAAAAGTCATAGTATAGTATGTCGTCCAAAATTGGTCAAAAAAGTCAAATTATAGTATGTCGTCCAAAATCACTCAAAAAAGTCATAGAATAGTATGTCGTCCAAAATCACTCAAAGAAGTCATAGTATAGTATGTCGTCTAAAATCACTCAAAAAAGTCATAGAATAGTATGTCGTCCAAAATCACTCAAAGAAGTCATAGTATAGTATGTCGTCCAAAATTGGTCAAAAAAGTCATAGTATAGTATGTCGTTCAAAATCTGTCAAAAAAGTCATAGTATAGTATGTCGTCCAAAATCGGTCAAAAAAGTCATAGTATAGTATGTCGTCCAAAATTGGTCAAAAAAGTCATAGTATAATATGTCGTCCAAAATCACACAAAAACGTCATCGTATAGTATGTCGTCCAAAATCACCCAAAAAAGTCATAGTATAGTATGTCGTCCAAAATCGGTCAGAAAAATCATAGTATAGTATGTCGTCCAAAATAGGTCAAAAAAGTCATAGTATAGTATGTCAACCAAAATCATCTGAAAAAGTCATAGTATAGTATGTCGTCCAAAATCACACAAAAAAGTCATAGTATAGTATGTCGTCCAAAATCACACAAAAAAGTCATAGTATAGTATGTCGTCCAAAATCACTCAAAAAAGTCATAGTATAGTATGTCGTCCAAAATCGGTCATAAAAATCATAGTATAGTATGTCATCCAAAATAGGTCAAAAAAGTCATAGTATAGTATGTCGTCCAAAATCGGTCAAAAAAGTCATAGTATAGTATGTCGTCCAAAATTGGTCAAAAAAGTCATAGTATAGTATGTCGTGCAAAATCACTCAAAAAAGTCATAGTATAGTGTGTCGTCCGAAATCACTCAAAAAAGTCATAGTATAGTATGTCGTCCAAAATCTGTCAAAAAAGTCATAGTATAGTATGTCGTCCAAAATTGGTCAAAAAAGTCATAGTATAGTATGTCGTCCAAAATTGGTCAAAAAAGTCATAGTATAGTATGTCGTCCAAAATCACACAAAAAAGTCATAGTATAGTATGTCGTCCAAAATCGGTCAGAAAAATCATAGTATAGTATGTCGTCCAAAATAGGTCAAAAAAGTCATAGTATAGTATGTCAACCAAAATCATCTGAAAAAGTCATAGTATAGTATGTCGTCCAAAATCACACAAAAAAGTCATAGTATAGTATGTCGTCCAAAATCACACAAAAAAGTCATAGTATAGTATGTCGTCCAAAATCACTCAAAAAAGTCATAGTATAGTGTGTCGTCCGAAATCACTCAAAGAAGTCATAGTATAGTATGTCGTCCAAAATCTGTCAAAAAAGTCATAGTATAGTATGTCGTCCAAAATTGGTCAAAAAAGTCATAGTATAGTATGTCGTCCAAAATTGGTCAAAAAAGTCAAATTATAGTATGTCGTCCAAAATCACTCAAAAAAGTCATAGTATAGTATGTCGTCCAAAATCACACAAAAAAGTCATAGTATAGTATGTCGTCCAAAATTACACAAAAAAGTCATAGTATAGTATGTCGTCCAAAATTGGTCAAAAAAGTCATAGTATAATATATTGTCCAAAATCACACAAAAACGTCATCGTATAGTATGTCGTCCAAAATCACCCAAAAAAGTCATAGTATAGTATGTCGTCCAAAATCGGTCAGAAAAATCATAGTATAGTATGTCGTCCAAAATAGGTCAAAAAAGTCATAGAATAGTATGTCAACCAAAATCATCTGAAAAAGTCATAGTATAGTATGTCGTCCAAAATCACACAAAAAAGTCATAGTATAGTATGTCGTCCAAAATCACACAAAAAAGTCATAGTATAGTATGTCGTCCAAAATCACACAAAAAAGTCATAGTATAGTATGTCGTCCAAAATCGGTCATAAAAATCATAGTATAGTATGTCGTCCGAAATAGGTCAAAAAAGTCATAGTATAGTATGTCGTCCAAAATTGGTCAAAAAAGTCATAGTATAGTATGTCGTCCAAAATCACTCAAAAAAGTCATAGTATAGTGTGTCGTCCGAAATCACTCAAAGAAGTCATAGTATAGTATGTCGTCCAAAATCTGTCAAAAAAGTCATAGTATAGTATGTCGTCCAAAATTGGTCAAAAAAGTCATAGTATAGTATGTCGTCCAAAATTGGTCAAAAAAGTCAAATTATAGTATGTCGTCCAAAATCACTCAAAAAAGTCATAGAATAGTATGTCGTCCAAAATCACTCAAAGAAGTCATAGTATAGTATGTCGTCTAAAATCACTCAAAAAAGTCATAGAATAGTATGTCGTCCAAAATCACTCAAAGAAGTCATAGTATAGTATGTCGTCCAAAATTGGTCAAAAAAGTCATAGTATAGTATGTCGTTCAAAATCTGTCAAAAAAGTCATAGTATAGTATGTCGTCCAAAATCGGTCAAAAAAGTCATAGTATAGTATGTCGTCCAAAATTGGTCAAAAAAGTCATAGTATAATATGTCGTCCAAAATCACACAAAAACGTCATCGTATAGTATGTCGTCCAAAATCACCCAAAAAAGTCATAGTATAGTATGTCGTCCAAAATCGGTCAGAAAAATCATAGTATAGTATGTCGTCCAAAATAGGTCAAAAAAGTCATAGTATAGTATGTCAACCAAAATCATCTGAAAAAGTCATAGTATAGTATGTCGTCCAAAATCACACAAAAAAGTCATAGTATAGTATGTCGTCCAAAATCACACAAAAAAGTCATAGTATAGTATGTCGTCCAAAATCACTCAAAAAAGTCATAGTATAGTATGTCGTCCAAAATCGGTCATAAAAATCATAGTATAGTATGTCGTCCAAAATAGGTAAAAAAAGTCATAGTATAGTATGTCGTCCAAAATCGGTCAAAAAAGTCATAGTATAGTATGTCGTCCAAAATTGGTCAAAAAAGTCATAGTATAGTATGTCGTGCAAAATCACTCAAAAAAGTCATAGTATAGTGTGTCGTCCGAAATCACTCAAAAAAGTCATAGTATAGTATGTCGTCCAAAATCTGTCAAAAAAGTCATAGTATAGTATGTCGTCCAAAATTGGTCAAAAAAGTCATAGTATAGTATGTCGTCCAAAATTGGTCAAAAAAGTCATAGTATAGTATGTCGTCCAAAATCACACAAAAAAGTCATAGTATAGTATGTCGTCCAAAATTACACAAAAAAGTCATAGTATAGTATGTCGTCCAAAATTGGTCAAAAAAGTCATAGTATAATATATTGTCCAAAATCACACAAAAACGTCATCGTATAGTATGTCGTCCAAAATCACCCAAAAAAGTCATAGTATAGTATGTCGTCCAAAATCGGTCAGAAAAATCATAGTATAGTATGTCGTCCAAAATAGGTCAAAAAAGTCATAGTATAGTATGTCAACCAAAATCATCTGAAAAAGTCATAGTATAGTATGTCGTCCAAAATCACACAAAAAAGTCATAGTATAGTATGTCGTCCAAAATCACACAAAAAAGTCATAGTATAGTATGTCGTCCAAAATCACACAAAAAAGTCATAGTATAGTATGTCGTCCAAAATCGGTCATAAAAATCATAGTATAGTATGTCGTCCAAAATAGGTCAAAAAAGTCATAGTATAGTATGTCGTCCAAAATCGGTCAAAAAAGTCATAGTATAGTATGTCGTCCAAAATTGGTCAAAAAAGTCATAGTATAGTATGTCGTGCAAAATCAATCAAAAAAGTCATAGTATAGTGTGTCGTCCGAAATCACTCAAAAAAGTCATAGTATAGTATGTCGTCCAAAATCTGTCAAAAAAGTCATAGTATAGTATGTCGTCCAAAATCATCTGAAAAAGTCATAGTATAGTATGTCGTCCAAAATTGGTTAAAAAAGTCATAGTATAGTATGTCGTCCAAAATCACACAAAAAAGTCATAGTATAGTATGTCGTCCAAAATCACACGAAAAAGTCATAGTATAGTATGTCTTCCAAAATCACACAAAAAAGTCATAGTATAGTATGTCGTCCAAAATTGGTCAAAAAAGTCATAGTATAGTATGTCGTCCAAAATCACTCAAAAAAGTCATAGTATAGTGTGTCGTCCGAAATCACTCAAAGAAGTCATAGTATAGTATGTCGTCCAAAATCTGTCAAAAAAGTCATAGTATAGTATGTCGTCCAAAATTGGTCAAAAAAGTCATAGTATAGTATGTCGTCCAAAATTGGTCAAAAAAGTCAAATTATAGTATGTCGTCCAAAATCACTCAAAAAAGTCATAGAATAGTATGTCGTCCAAAATCACTCAAAGAAGTCATAGTATAGTATGTCGTCTAAAATCACTCAAAAAAGTCATAGAATAGTATGTCGTCCAAAATCACTCAAAGAAGTCATAGTATAGTATGTCGTCCAAAATTGGTCAAAAAAGTCATAGTATAGTATGTCGTTCAAAATCTGTCAAAAAAGTCATAGTATAGTATGTCGTCCAAAATCGGTCAAAAAAGTCATAGTATAGTATGTCGTCCAAAATTGGTCAAAAAAGTCATAGTATAATATGTCGTCCAAAATCACACAAAAACGTCATCGTATAGTATGTCGTCCAAAATCACCCAAAAAAGTCATAGTATAGTATGTCGTCCAAAATCGGTCAGAAAAATCATAGTATAGTATGTCGTCCAAAATAGGTCAAAAAAGTCATAGTATAGTATGTCAACCAAAATCATCTGAAAAAGTCATAGTATAGTATGTCGTCCAAAATCACACAAAAAAGTCATAGTATAGTATGTCGTCCAAAATCACACAAAAAAGTCATAGTATAGTATGTCGTCCAAAATCACTCAAAAAAGTCATAGTATAGTATGTCGTCCAAAATCGGTCATAAAAATCATAGTATAGTATGTCGTCCAAAATAGGTCAAAAAAGTCATAGTATAGTATGTCGTCCAAAATTGGTCAAAAAAGTCATAGTATAGTATGTCGTCCAAAATTGGTCAAAAAAGTCATAGTATAGTATGTCGTTCAAAATCTGTCAAAAAAGTCATAGTATAGTATGTCGTGCAAAATCACTCAAAAAAGTCATAGTATAGTGTGTCGTCCGAAATCACTCAAAGAAGTCATAGTATAGTATGTCGTCCAAAATCTGTCAAAAAAGTCATAGTATAGTATGTCGTCCAAAATTGGTCAAAAAAGTCATAGTATAGTATGTCGTCCAAAATTGGTCAAAAAAGTCAAATTATAGTATGTCGTCCAAAATCACTCAAAAAAGTCATAGAATAGTATGTCGTCCAAAATCACTCAAAGAAGTCATAGTATAGTATGTCGTCTAAAATCACTCAAAAAAGTCATAGAATAGTATGTCGTCCAAAATCACTCAAAGAAGTCATAGTATAGTATGTCGTCCAAAATTGGTCAAAAAAGTCATAGTATAGTATGTCGTTCAAAATCTGTCAAAAAAGTCATAGTATAGTATGTCGTCCAAAATCGGTCAAAAAAGTCATAGTATAGTATGTCGTCCAAAATTGGTCAAAAAAGTCATAGTATAATATGTCGTCCAAAATCACACAAAAACGTCATCGTATAGTATGTCGTCCAAAATCACCCAAAAAAGTCATAGTATAGTATGTCGTCCAAAATCGGTCAGAAAAATCATAGTATAGTATGTCGTCCAAAATAGGTCAAAAAAGTCATAGTATAGTATGTCAACCAAAATCATCTGAAAAAGTCATAGTATAGTATGTCGTCCAAAATCACACAAAAAAGTCATAGTATAGTATGTCGTCCAAAATCACACAAAAAAGTCATAGTATAGTATGTCGTCCAAAATCACTCAAAAAAGTCATAGTATAGTATGTCGTCCAAAATCGGTCATAAAAATCATAGTATAGTATGTCGTCCAAAATAGGTCAAAAAAGTCATAGTATAGTATGTCGTCCAAAATTGGTCAAAAAAGTCATAGTATAGTATGTCGTCCAAAATTGGTCAAAAAAGTCATAGTATAGTATGTCGTTCAAAATCTGTCAAAAAAGTCATAGTATAGTATGTCGTGCAAAATCACTCAAAAAAGTCATAGTATAGTGTGTCGTCCGAAATCACTCAAAGAAGTCATAGTATAGTATGTCGTCCAAAATCTGTCAAAAAAGTCATAGTATAGTATGTCGTCCAAAATTGGTCAAAAAAGTCATAGTATAGTATGTCGTCCAAAATTGGTCAAAAAAGTCAAATTATAGTATGTCGTCCAAAATCACTCAAAAAAGTCATAGAATAGTATGTCGTCCAAAATCACTCAAAGAAGTCATAGTATAGTATGTCGTCTAAAATCACTCAAAAAAGTCATAGAATAGTATGTCGTCCAAAATCACTCAAAGAAGTCATAGTATAGTATGTCGTCCAAAATTGGTCAAAAAAGTCATAGTATAGTATGTCGTTCAAAATCTGTCAAAAAAGTCATAGTATAGTATGTCGTCCAAAATCGGTCAAAAAAGTCATAGTATAGTATGTCGTCCAAAATTGGTCAAAAAAGTCATAGTATAATATGTCGTCCAAAATCACACAAAAACGTCATCGTATAGTATGTCGTCCAAAATCACCCAAAAAAGTCATAGTATAGTATGTCAACCAAAATCATCTGAAAAAGTCATAGTATAGTATGTCGTCCAAAATCACACAAAAAAGTCATAGTATAGTATGTCGTCCAAAATCACACAAAAAAGTCATAGTATAGTATGTCGTCCAAAATCACTCAAAAAAGTCATAGTATAGTATGTCGTCCAAAATCGGTCATAAAAATCATAGTATAGTATGTCATCCAAAATAGGTCAAAAAAGTCATAGTATAGTATGTCGTCCAAAATCGGTCAAAAAAGTCATAGTATAGTATGTCGTCCAAAATTGGTCAAAAAAGTCATAGTATAGTATGTCGTGCAAAATCACTCAAAAAAGTCATAGTATAGTGTGTCGTCCGAAATCACTCAAAAAAGTCATAGTATAGTATGTCGTCCAAAATCTGTCAAAAAAGTCATAGTATAGTATGTCGTCCAAAATTGGTCAAAAAAGTCATAGTATAGTATGTCGTCCAAAATTGGTCAAAAAAGTCATAGTATAGTATGTCGTCCAAAATCACACAAAAAAGTCATAGTATAGTATGTCGTCCAAAATCGGTCAGAAAAATCATAGTATAGTATGTCGTCCAAAATAGGTCAAAAAAGTCATAGTATAGTATGTCAACCAAAATCATCTGAAAAAGTCATAGTATAGTATGTCGTCCAAAATCACACAAAAAAGTCATAGTATAGTATGTCGTCCAAAATCACACAAAAAAGTCATAGTATAGTATGTCGTCCAAAATCACTCAAAAAAGTCATAGTATAGTGTGTCGTCCGAAATCACTCAAAGAAGTCATAGTATAGTATGTCGTCCAAAATCTGTCAAAAAAGTCATAGTATAGTATGTCGTCCAAAATTGGTCAAAAAAGTCATAGTATAGTATGTCGTCCAAAATTGGTCAAAAAAGTCAAATTATAGTATGTCGTCCAAAATCACTCAAAAAAGTCATAGTATAGTATGTCGTCCAAAATCACACAAAAAAGTCATAGTATAGTATGTCGTCCAAAATTACACAAAAAAGTCATAGTATAGTATGTCGTCCAAAATTGGTCAAAAAAGTCATAGTATAATATATTGTCCAAAATCACACAAAAACGTCATCGTATAGTATGTCGTCCAAAATCACCCAAAAAAGTCATAGTATAGTATGTCGTCCAAAATCGGTCAGAAAAATCATAGTATAGTATGTCGTCCAAAATAGGTCAAAAAAGTCATAGAATAGTATGTCAACCAAAATCATCTGAAAAAGTCATAGTATAGTATGTCGTCCAAAATCACACAAAAAAGTCATAGTATAGTATGTCGTCCAAAATCACACAAAAAAGTCATAGTATAGTATGTCGTCCAAAATCGGTCAGAAAAATCATAGTATAGTATGTCGTCCAAAATAGGTCAAAAAAGTCATAGTATAGTATGTCAACCAAAATCATCTGAAAAAGTCATAGTATAGTATGTCGTCCAAAATCACACAAAAAAGTCATAGTATAGTATGTCGTCCAAAATCACACAAAAAAGTCATAGTATAGTATGTCGTCCAAAATCACACAAAAAAGTCATAGTATAGTATGTCGTCCAAAATCGGTCATAAAAATCATAGTATAGTATGTCGTCCAAAATAGGTCAAAAAAGTCATAGTATAGTATGTCGTCCAAAATCGGTCAAAAAAGTCATAGTATAGTATGTCGTCCAAAATTGGTCAAAAAAGTCATAGTATAGTATGTCGTGCAAAATCAATCAAAAAAGTCATAGTATAGTGTGTCGTCCGAAATCACTCAAAAAAGTCATAGTATAGTATGTCGTCCAAAATCTGTCAAAAAAGTCATAGTATAGTATGTCGTCCAAAATCATCTGAAAAAGTCATAGTATAGTATGTCGTCCAAAATTGGTCAAAAAAGTCATAGTATAGTATGTCGTCCAAAATCACACAAAAAAGTCATAGTATAGTATGTCGTCCAAAATCACACGAAAAAGTCATAGTATAGTATGTCTTCCAAAATCACACAAAAAAGTCATAGTATAGTATGTCGTCCAAAATTGGTCAAAAAAGTCATAGTATAGTATGTCGTCCAAAATCACTCAAAAAAGTCATAGTATAGTGTGTCGTCCGAAATCACTCAAAGAAGTCATAGTATAGTATGTCGTCCAAAATCTGTCAAAAAAGTCATAGTATAGTATGTCGTCCAAAATTGGTCAAAAAAGTCATAGTATAGTATGTCGTCCAAAATTGGTCAAAAAAGTCAAATTATAGTATGTCGTCCAAAATCACTCAAAAAAGTCATAGAATAGTATGTCGTCCAAAATCACTCAAAGAAGTCATAGTATAGTATGTCGTCTAAAATCACTCAAAAAAGTCATAGAATAGTATGTCGTCCAAAATCACTCAAAGAAGTCATAGTATAGTATGTCGTCCAAAATTGGTCAAAAAAGTCATAGTATAGTATGTCGTTCAAAATCTGTCAAAAAAGTCATAGTATAGTATGTCGTCCAAAATCGGTCAAAAAAGTCATAGTATAGTATGTCGTCCAAAATTGGTCAAAAAAGTCATAGTATAATATGTCGTCCAAAATCACACAAAAACGTCATCGTATAGTATGTCGTCCAAAATCACCCAAAAAAGTCATAGTATAGTATGTCGTCCAAAATCGGTCAGAAAAATCATAGTATAGTATGTCGTCCAAAATAGGTCAAAAAAGTCATAGTATAGTATGTCAACCAAAATCATCTGAAAAAGTCATAGTATAGTATGTCGTCCAAAATCACACAAAAAAGTCATAGTATAGTATGTCGTCCAAAATCACACAAAAAAGTCATAGTATAGTATGTCGTCCAAAATCACTCAAAAAAGTCATAGTATAGTATGTCGTCCAAAATCGGTCATAAAAATCATAGTATAGTATGTCGTCCAAAATAGGTCAAAAAAGTCATAGTATAGTATGTCGTCCAAAATTGGTCAAAAAAGTCATAGTATAGTATGTCGTCCAAAATTGGTCAAAAAAGTCATAGTATAGTATGTCGTTCAAAATCTGTCAAAAAAGTCATAGTATAGTATGTCGTGCAAAATCACTCAAAAAAGTCATAGTATAGTGTGTCGTCCGAAATCACTCAAAGAAGTCATAGTATAGTATGTCGTCCAAAATCTGTCAAAAAAGTCATAGTATAGTATGTCGTCCAAAATTGGTCAAAAAAGTCATAGTATAGTATGTCGTCCAAAATTGGTCAAAAAAGTCAAATTATAGTATGTCGTCCAAAATCACTCAAAAAAGTCATAGAATAGTATGTCGTCCAAAATCACTCAAAGAAGTCATAGTATAGTATGTCGTCTAAAATCACTCAAAAAAGTCATAGAATAGTATGTCGTCCAAAATCACTCAAAGAAGTCATAGTATAGTATGTCGTCCAAAATTGGTCAAAAAAGTCATAGTATAGTATGTCGTTCAAAATCTGTCAAAAAAGTCATAGTATAGTATGTCGTCCAAAATCGGTCAAAAAAGTCATAGTATAGTATGTCGTCCAAAATTGGTCAAAAAAGTCATAGTATAATATGTCGTCCAAAATCACACAAAAACGTCATAGTATAGTATGTCGTCCAAAATCGGTCATAAAAATCATAGTATAGTATGTCGTCCAAAATAGGTCAAAAAAGTCATAGTATAGTATGTCGTCCAAAATCGGTCAAAAAAGTCATAGTATAGTATGTCGTCCAAAATTGGTCAAAAAAGTCATAGTATAGTATGTCGTGCAAAATCAATCAAAAAAGTCATAGTATAGTGTGTCGTCCGAAATCACTCAAAAAAGTCATAGTATAGTATGTCGTCCAAAATCTGTCAAAAAAGTCATAGTATAGTATGTCGTCCAAAATCATCTGAAAAAGTCATAGTATAGTATGTCGTCCAAAATTGGTCAAAAAAGTCATAGTATAGTATGTCGTCCAAAATCACACAAAAAAGTCATAGTATAGTATGTCGTCCAAAATCACACGAAAAAGTCATAGTATAGTATGTCTTCCAAAATCACACAAAAAAGTCATAGTATAGTATGTCGTCCAAAATTGGTCAAAAAAGTCATAGTATAGTATGTCGTCCAAAATCACTCAAAAAAGTCATAGTATAGTGTGTCGTCCGAAATCACTCAAAGAAGTCATAGTATAGTATGTCGTCCAAAATCTGTCAAAAAAGTCATAGTATAGTATGTCGTCCAAAATTGGTCAAAAAAGTCATAGTATAGTATGTCGTCCAAAATTGGTCAAAAAAGTCAAATTATAGTATGTCGTCCAAAATCACTCAAAAAAGTCATAGAATAGTATGTCGTCCAAAATCACTCAAAGAAGTCATAGTATAGTATGTCGTCTAAAATCACTCAAAAAAGTCATAGAATAGTATGTCGTCCAAAATCACTCAAAGAAGTCATAGTATAGTATGTCGTCCAAAATTGGTCAAAAAAGTCATAGTATAGTATGTCGTTCAAAATCTGTCAAAAAAGTCATAGTATAGTATGTCGTCCAAAATCGGTCAAAAAAGTCATAGTATAGTATGTCGTCCAAAATTGGTCAAAAAAGTCATAGTATAATATGTCGTCCAAAATCACACAAAAACGTCATCGTATAGTATGTCGTCCAAAATCACCCAAAAAAGTCATAGTATAGTATGTCGTCCAAAATCGGTCAGAAAAATCATAGTATAGTATGTCGTCCAAAATAGGTCAAAAAAGTCATAGTATAGTATGTCAACCAAAATCATCTGAAAAAGTCATAGTATAGTATGTCGTCCAAAATCACACAAAAAAGTCATAGTATAGTATGTCGTCCAAAATCACACAAAAAAGTCATAGTATAGTATGTCGTCCAAAATCACTCAAAAAAGTCATAGTATAGTATGTCGTCCAAAATCGGTCATAAAAATCATAGTATAGTATGTCGTCCAAAATAGGTCAAAAAAGTCATAGTATAGTATGTCGTCCAAAATTGGTCAAAAAAGTCATAGTATAGTATGTCGTCCAAAATTGGTCAAAAAAGTCATAGTATAGTATGTCGTTCAAAATCTGTCAAAAAAGTCATAGTATAGTATGTCGTGCAAAATCACTCAAAAAAGTCATAGTATAGTGTGTCGTCCGAAATCACTCAAAGAAGTCATAGTATAGTATGTCGTCCAAAATCTGTCAAAAAAGTCATAGTATAGTATGTCGTCCAAAATTGGTCAAAAAAGTCATAGTATAGTATGTCGTCCAAAATTGGTCAAAAAAGTCAAATTATAGTATGTCGTCCAAAATCACTCAAAAAAGTCATAGAATAGTATGTCGTCCAAAATCACTCAAAGAAGTCATAGTATAGTATGTCGTCTAAAATCACTCAAAAAAGTCATAGAATAGTATGTCGTCCAAAATCACTCAAAGAAGTCATAGTATAGTATGTCGTCCAAAATTGGTCAAAAAAGTCATAGTATAGTATGTCGTTCAAAATCTGTCAAAAAAGTCATAGTATAGTATGTCGTCCAAAATCGGTCAAAAAAGTCATAGTATAGTATGTCGTCCAAAATTGGTCAAAAAAGTCATAGTATAATATGTCGTCCAAAATCACACAAAAACGTCATCGTATAGTATGTCGTCCAAAATCACCCAAAAAAGTCATAGTATAGTATGTCGTCCAAAATCGGTCAGAAAAATCATAGTATAGTATGTCGTCCAAAATAGGTCAAAAAAGTCATAGTATAGTATGTCAACCAAAATCATCTGAAAAAGTCATAGTATAGTATGTCGTCCAAAATCACACAAAAAAGTCATAGTATAGTATGTCGTCCAAAATCACACAAAAAAGTCATAGTATAGTATGTCGTCCAAAATCACTCAAAAAAGTCATAGTATAGTATGTCGTCCAAAATCGGTCATAAAAATCATAGTATAGTATGTCATCCAAAATAGGTCAAAAAAGTCATAGTATAGTATGTCGTCCAAAATCGGTCAAAAAAGTCATAGTATAGTATGTCGTCCAAAATTGGTCAAAAAAGTCATAGTATAGTATGTCGTGCAAAATCACTCAAAAAAGTCATAGTATAGTGTGTCGTCCGAAATCACTCAAAAAAGTCATAGTATAGTATGTCGTCCAAAATCTGTCAAAAAAGTCATAGTATAGTATGTCGTCCAAAATTGGTCAAAAAAGTCATAGTATAGTATGTCGTCCAAAATTGGTCAAAAAAGTCATAGTATAGTATGTCGTCCAAAATCACACAAAAAAGTCATAGTATAGTATGTCGTCCAAAATCGGTCAGAAAAATCATAGTATAGTATGTCGTCCAAAATAGGTCAAAAAAGTCATAGTATAGTATGTCAACCAAAATCATCTGAAAAAGTCATAGTATAGTATGTCGTCCAAAATCACACAAAAAAGTCATAGTATAGTATGTCGTCCAAAATCACACAAAAAAGTCATAGTATAGTATGTCGTCCAAAATCACTCAAAAAAGTCATAGTATAGTGTGTCGTCCGAAATCACTCAAAGAAGTCATAGTATAGTATGTCGTCCAAAATCTGTCAAAAAAGTCATAGTATAGTATGTCGTCCAAAATTGGTCAAAAAAGTCATAGTATAGTATGTCGTCCAAAATTGGTCAAAAAAGTCAAATTATAGTATGTCGTCCAAAATCACTCAAAAAAGTCATAGTATAGTATGTCGTCCAAAATCACACAAAAAAGTCATAGTATAGTATGTCGTCCAAAATTACACAAAAAAGTCATAGTATAGTATGTCGTCCAAAATTGGTCAAAAAAGTCATAGTATAATATATTGTCCAAAATCACACAAAAACGTCATCGTATAGTATGTCGTCCAAAATCACCCAAAAAAGTCATAGTATAGTATGTCGTCCAAAATCGGTCAGAAAAATCATAGTATAGTATGTCGTCCAAAATAGGTCAAAAAAGTCATAGAATAGTATGTCAACCAAAATCATCTGAAAAAGTCATAGTATAGTATGTCGTCCAAAATCACACAAAAAAGTCATAGTATAGTATGTCGTCCAAAATCACACAAAAAAGTCATAGTATAGTATGTCGTCCAAAATCACACAAAAAAGTCATAGTATAGTATGTCGTCCAAAATCGGTCATAAAAATCATAGTATAGTATGTCGTCCGAAATAGGTCAAAAAAGTCATAGTATAGTATGTCGTCCAAAATTGGTCAAAAAAGTCATAGTATAGTATGTCGTCCAAAATCACTCAAAAAAGTCATAGTATAGTGTGTCGTCCGAAATCACTCAAAGAAGTCATAGTATAGTATGTCGTCCAAAATCTGTCAAAAAAGTCATAGTATAGTATGTCGTCCAAAATTGGTCAAAAAAGTCATAGTATAGTATGTCGTCCAAAATTGGTCAAAAAAGTCAAATTATAGTATGTCGTCCAAAATCACTCAAAAAAGTCATAGAATAGTATGTCGTCCAAAATCACTCAAAGAAGTCATAGTATAGTATGTCGTCTAAAATCACTCAAAAAAGTCATAGAATAGTATGTCGTCCAAAATCACTCAAAGAAGTCATAGTATAGTATGTCGTCCAAAATTGGTCAAAAAAGTCATAGTATAGTATGTCGTTCAAAATCTGTCAAAAAAGTCATAGTATAGTATGTCGTCCAAAATCGGTCAAAAAAGTCATAGTATAGTATGTCGTCCAAAATTGGTCAAAAAAGTCATAGTATAATATGTCGTCCAAAATCACACAAAAACGTCATCGTATAGTATGTCGTCCAAAATCACCCAAAAAAGTCATAGTATAGTATGTCGTCCAAAATCGGTCAGAAAAATCATAGTATAGTATGTCGTCCAAAATAGGTCAAAAAAGTCATAGTATAGTATGTCAACCAAAATCATCTGAAAAAGTCATAGTATAGTATGTCGTCCAAAATCACACAAAAAAGTCATAGTATAGTATGTCGTCCAAAATCACACAAAAAAGTCATAGTATAGTATGTCGTCCAAAATCACTCAAAAAAGTCATAGTATAGTATGTCGTCCAAAATCGGTCATAAAAATCATAGTATAGTATGTCGTCCAAAATAGGTAAAAAAAGTCATAGTATAGTATGTCGTCCAAAATCGGTCAAAAAAGTCATAGTATAGTATGTCGTCCAAAATTGGTCAAAAAAGTCATAGTATAGTATGTCGTGCAAAATCACTCAAAAAAGTCATAGTATAGTGTGTCGTCCGAAATCACTCAAAAAAGTCATAGTATAGTATGTCGTCCAAAATCTGTCAAAAAAGTCATAGTATAGTATGTCGTCCAAAATTGGTCAAAAAAGTCATAGTATAGTATGTCGTCCAAAATTGGTCAAAAAAGTCATAGTATAGTATGTCGTCCAAAATCACACAAAAAAGTCATAGTATAGTATGTCGTCCAAAATTACACAAAAAAGTCATAGTATAGTATGTCGTCCAAAATTGGTCAAAAAAGTCATAGTATAATATATTGTCCAAAATCACACAAAAACGTCATCGTATAGTATGTCGTCCAAAATCACCCAAAAAAGTCATAGTATAGTATGTCGTCCAAAATCGGTCAGAAAAATCATAGTATAGTATGTCGTCCAAAATAGGTCAAAAAAGTCATAGTATAGTATGTCAACCAAAATCATCTGAAAAAGTCATAGTATAGTATGTCGTCCAAAATCACACAAAAAAGTCATAGTATAGTATGTCGTCCAAAATCACACAAAAAAGTCATAGTATAGTATGTCGTCCAAAATCACACAAAAAAGTCATAGTATAGTATGTCGTCCAAAATCGGTCATAAAAATCATAGTATAGTATGTCGTCCAAAATAGGTCAAAAAAGTCATAGTATAGTATGTCGTCCAAAATCGGTCAAAAAAGTCATAGTATAGTATGTCGTCCAAAATTGGTCAAAAAAGTCATAGTATAGTATGTCGTGCAAAATCAATCAAAAAAGTCATAGTATAGTGTGTCGTCCGAAATCACTCAAAAAAGTCATAGTATAGTATGTCGTCCAAAATCTGTCAAAAAAGTCATAGTATAGTATGTCGTCCAAAATCATCTGAAAAAGTCATAGTATAGTATGTCGTCCAAAATTGGTCAAAAAAGTCATAGTATAGTATGTCGTCCAAAATCACACAAAAAAGTCATAGTATAGTATGTCGTCCAAAATCACACGAAAAAGTCATAGTATAGTATGTCTTCCAAAATCACACAAAAAAGTCATAGTATAGTATGTCGTTCAAAATCACACAAAAAAGTCATAGTATAGTATGTCGTCCAAAATTGGTCAAAAAAGTCATAGTATAGTATGTCGTGCAAAATCACTCAAAAAAGTCATAGTATAGTGTGTCGTCCGAAATCACTCAAAAAAGTCATAGTATAGTATGTCGCCAAAATCTGTCAAAAAAGTCATAGTATAGTATGTCGTCCAAAATTGGTCAAAAAAGTCATAGTATAATATGTCGTCCAAAATTGGTCAAAAAAGTCATAGTATAGTATGTCGTTCAAAATCTGTCAAAAAAGTCATAGTATAGTATGTCGTGCAAAATCACTCAAAAAAGTCATAGTATAGTGTGTCGTCCGAAATAATCAAAAAAGTCATAGTATAGTATGTCGTCCAAAATCTGTCAAAAAAGTCATAGTATAGTATGTCGTCCAAAATTGGTCAAAAAAGTCATAGTATAGTATGTCGTCCAAAATTGGTCAAAAAAGTCATAGTATAGTATGTCGTCCAAAATCACACAAAAAAGTCATAGTATAGTATGTCGTCCAAAATTACACAAAAAAGTCATAGTATAGTATGTCGTCCAAAATTGGTCAAAAAAGTCATAGTATAGTATGTCGTCCAAAATCACACAAAAACGTCATCGTATAGTAAGTCGTCCAAAATCACCCAAAAAAGTCATAGTATAGTGTGTCGTCCAAAATCGGTCAGAAAAATCATAGTATAGTATGTCGTCCAAAATAGGTCAAAAAAGTCATAGTATAGTATGTCGTCCAAAATCATCTGAAAAAGTCATAGTATAGTATGTCGTCCAAAATTGGTCAAAAAAGTCATAGTATAATATGTCGTCCAAAATCACACAAAAACGTCATCGTATAGTATGTCGTCCAAAATCACCCAAAAAAGTCATAGTATAGTATGTCGTCCAAAATCGGTCAGAAAAATCATAGTATAGTATGTCGTCCAAAATAGGTCAAAAAAGTCATAGTATAGTATGTCAACCAAAATCATCTGAAAAAGTCATAGTATAGTATGTCGTCCAAAATCACACAAAAAAGTCATAGTATAGTATGTCGTCCAAAATCACACAAAAAAGTCATAGTATAGTATGTCGTCCAAAATCACTCAAAAAAGTCATAGTATAGTATGTCGTCCAAAATCGGTCATAAAAATCATAGTATAGTATGTCGTCCAAAATAGGTCAAAAAAGTCATAGTATAGTATGTCGTCCAAAATCGGTCAAAAAAGTCATAGTATAGTATGTCGTCCAAAATTGGTCAAAAAAGTCATAGTATAGTATGTCGTGCAAAATCACTCAAAAAAGTCATAGTATAGTGTGTCGTCCGAAATCACTCAAAAAAGTCATAGTATAGTATGTCGTCCAAAATCTGTCAAAAAAGTCATAGTATAGTATGTCGTCCAAAATTGGTCAAAAAAGTCATAGTATAGTATGTCGTCCAAAATCACACAAAAAAGTCATAGTATAGTATGTCGTCCAAAATTACACAAAAAAGTCATAGTATAGTATGTCGTCCAAAATTGGTCAAAAAAGTCATAGTATAATATATTGTCCAAAATCACACAAAAACGTCATCGTATAGTATGTCGTCCAAAATCACCCAAAAAAGTCATAGTATAGTATGTCGTCCAAAATCGGTCAGAAAAATCATAGTATAGTATGTCGTCCAAAATAGGTCAAAAAAGTCATAGTATAGTATGTCAACCAAAATCATCTGAAAAAGTCATAGTATAGTATGTCGTCCAAAATCACACAAAAAAGTCATAGTATAGTATGTCGTCCAAAATCACACAAAAAAGTCATAGTATAGTATGTCGTCCAAAATCACACAAAAAAGTCATAGTATAGTATGTCGTCCAAAATCGGTCATAAAAATCATAGTATAGTATGTCGTCCAAAATAGGTCAAAAAAGTCATAGTATAGTATGTCGTCCAAAATCGGTCAAAAAAGTCATAGTATAGTATGTCGTCCAAAATTGGTCAAAAAAGTCATAGTATAGTATGTCGTGCAAAATCAATCAAAAAAGTCATAGTATAGTATGTCGTCCGAAATCACTCAAAAAAGTCATAGTATAGTATGTCGTCCAAAATCTGTCAAAAAAGTCATAGTATAGTATGTCGTCCAAAATTGGTCAAAAAAGTCATAGTATAGTATGTCGTCCAAAATTGGTCAAAAAAGTCATAGTATAGTATGTCGTCCGAAATCACACAAAAAAGTCATAGTATAGTATGTCGTCCAAAATTACACAAAAAAGTCATAGTATAGTATGTCGTCCAAAATTGGTCAAAAAAGTCATAGTATAGTATGTCGTTCAAAATCTGTCAAAAAAGTCATAGTATAGTATGTCGTCCAAAATCGGTCAAAAAAGTCATAGTATAGTATGTCGTCCAAAATTGGTCAAAAAAGTCATAGTATAATATGTCGTCCAAAATCACACAAAAACGTCATCGTATAGTAAGTCGTCCAAAATCACCCAAAAAAGTCATAGTATAGTGTGTCGTCCAAAATCGGTCAGAAAAATCATAGTATAGTATGTCGTCCAAAAATAGGTCAAAAAAGTCATAGTATAGTATGTCGTCCAAAATCATCTGAAAAAGTCATAGTATAGTATGTCGTCCAAAATTGGTCAAAAAAGTCATAGTATAGTATGTCGTCCAAAATCACACAAAAAAGTCATAGTATAGTATGTCGTCCAAAATCACACAAAAAAGTCATAGTATAGTATGTCTTCCAAAATCACACAAAAAAGTCATAGTATAGTATGTCGTTCAAAATCACACAAAAAAGTCATAGTATAGTATGTCGTCCAAAATCACACAAAAAAGTCATAGTATAGTATGTCGTCCAAAATCGGTCAAAAAAGTCATAGTATAGTATGTCGTGCAAAATCACTCAAAAAAGTCATAGTATAGTGTGTCGTCCGAAATCACTCAAAAAAGTCATAGTATAGTATGTCGTCCAAAATCGGTCAAAAAAGTCATAGTATAGTATGTCGTCCAAAATTGGTCAAAAAAGTCATAGTATAATATGTCGTCCAAAATCACACAAAAACGTCATCGTATAGTAAGTCGTCCAAAATCACCCAAAAAAGTCATAGTATAGTGTGTCGTCCAAAATCGGTCAGAAAAATCATAGTATAGTATGTCGTCCAAAAATAGGTCAAAAAAGTCATAGTATAGTATGTCGTCCAAAATCATCTGAAAAAGTCATAGTATAGTATGTCGTCCAAAATTGGTCAAAAAAGTCATAGTATAGTATGTCGTCCAAAATCACACAAAAAAGTCATAGTATAGTATGTCGTCCAAAATCACACAAAAAAGTCATAGTATAGTATGTCTTCCAAAATCACACAAAAAAGTCATAGTATAGTATGTCGTTCAAAATCACACAAAAAAGTCATAGTATAGTATGTCGTCCAAAATCACACAAAAAAGTCATAGTATAGTATGTCGTCCAAAATCGGTCAAAAAAGTCATAGTATAGTATGTCGTGCAAAATCACTCAAAAAAGTCATAGTATAGTGTGTCGTCCGAAATCACTCAAAAAAGTCATAGTATAGTATGTCGTCCAAAATCTGTCAAAAAAGTCATAGTATAGTATGTCGTCCAAAATTGGTCAAAAAAGTCATAGTATAGTATGTCGTCCAAAATCACACAAAAAAGTCATAGTATAGTATGTCGTCCAAAATTACACAAAAAAGTCATAGTATAGTATGTCGTCCAAAATTACACAAAAAAGTCATAGTATAGTATGTCGTCCAAAATTGGTCAAAAAAGTCATAGTATAGTATGTCGTTCAAAATCTGTCAAAAAAGTCATAGTATAGTATGTCGTCCAAAATCGGTCAAAAAAGTCATAGTATAGTATGTCGTCCAAAATTGGTCAAAAAAGTCATAGTATAATATGTCGTCCAAAATCACACAAAAACGTCATCGTATAGTAAGTCGTCCAAAATCACCCAAAAAAGTCATAGTATAGTGTGTCGTCCAAAATCGGTCAGAAAAATCATAGTATAGTATGTCGTCCAAAAATAGGTCAAAAACGTCATAGTATAGTATGTCGTCCAAAATCATCTGAAAAAGTCATAGTATAGTATGTCGTCCAAAATTGGTCAAAAAAGTCATAGTATAGTATGTCGTCCAAAATCACACAAAAAAGTCATAGTATAGTATGTCGTCCAAAATCACACGAAAAAGTCATAGTATAGTATGTCTTCCAAAATCACACAAAAAAGTCATAGTATAGTATGTCGTTCAAAATCACACAAAAAAGTCATAGTATAGTATGTCGTCCAAAATTGGTCAAAAAAGTCATAGTATAGTATGTCGTGCAAAATCACTCAAAAAAGTCATAGTATAGTGTGTCGTCCGAAATCACTCAAAAAAGTCATAGTATAGTATGTCGTCCAAAATCTGTCAAAAAAGTCATAGTATAGTATGTCGTCCAAAATCGGTCAAAAAAGTCATAGTATAGTATGTCGTCCAAAATCGGTCAAAAAAGTCATAGTATAGTATGTCGTCCAAAATCACACGAAAAAGTCATAGTATAGTATGTCTTCCAAAATCACACAAAAAAGTCATAGTATAGTATGTCGTTCAAAATCACACAAAAAAGTCATAGTATAGTATGTCGTCCAAAATTGGTCAAAAAAGTCATAGTATAGTATGTCGTGCAAAATCACTCAAAAAAGTCATAGTATAGTGTGTCGTCCGAAATCACTCAAAAAAGTCATAGTATAGTATGTCGTCCAAAATCTGTCAAAAAAGTCATAGTATAGTATGTCGTTCAAAATCTGTCAAAAAAGTCATAGTATAGTATGTCGTTCAAAATCACACAAAAAAGTCATAGTATATAGTATGTCGTCCAAAATTGGTCAAAAAAGTCATAGTATAGTATGTCGTCCAAAATCTGTCAAAAAAGTCATAGTATAGTATGTCGTCCAAAATCTGTCAAAAAAGTCATAGTATAGTATGTCGTCCAAAATCGGTCAAAAAAGTCATAGTATAGTATGTCGTTCAAAATCTGTCAAAAAAGTCATAGTATAGTATGTCGTCCAAAATCACACAAAAAAGTCATAGTATAGTATGTCGTCCAAAATCACACGAAAAAGTCATAGTATAGTATGTCTTCCAAAATCACACAAAAAAGTCATAGTATAGTATGTCGTTCAAAATCACACAAAAAAGTCATAGTATAGTATGTCGTCCAAAATTGGTCAAAAAAGTCATAGTATAGTATGTCGTTCAAAATCACACAAAAAAGTCATAGTATAGTATGTCGTCCAAAATTGGTCAAAAAAGTCATAGTATAGTATGTCGTTCAAAATCACACAAAAAAGTCATAGTATAGTATGTCGTCCAAAATCTGTCAAAAAAGTCATAGTATAGTATGTCGTCCAAAATCTGTCAAAAAAGTCATAGTATAGTATGTCGTCCAAAATCGGTCAAAAAAGTCATAGTATAGTATGTCGTTCAAAATCTGTCAAAAAAGTCATAGTATAGTATGTCGTCCAAAATCACACAAAAAAGTCATAGTATAGTATGTCGTCCAAAATCACACGAAAAAGTCATAGTATAGTATGTCTTCCAAAATCACACAAAAAAGTCATAGTATAGTATGTCGTTCAAAATCACACAAAAAAGTCATAGTATAGTATGTCGTCCAAAATTGGTCAAAAAAGTCATAGTATAGTATGTCGTGCAAAATCACTCAAAAAAGTCATAGTATAGTGTGTCATCCGAAATCACTCAAAAAAGTCATAGTATAGTATGTCGTCCAAAATCTGTCAAAAAAGTCATAGTATAGTATGTCGTCCAAAATTGGTCAAAAAAGTCATAGTATAGTATGTCGTCCAAAATTGGTCAAAAAAGTCATAGTATAGTATGTCGTCCAAAATCACACAAAAAAGTCATAGTATAGTATGTCGTCCAAAATTACACAAAAAAGTAATAGTATAGTATGTCGTCCAAAATTGGTCAAAAAAGTCATAGTATAGTATGTCGTTCAAAATCTGTCAAAAAAGTCATAGTATAGTATGTCGTCCAAAATCGGTCAAAAAAGTCATAGTATAGTATGTCGTCCAAAATTGGTCAAAAAAGTCATAGTATAATATGTCGTCCAAATCACACAAAAACGTCATCGTATAGTAAGTCGTCCAAAATCACCCAAAAAAGTCATAGTATAGTGTGTCGTCCAAAATCGGTCAGAAAAATCATAGTATAGTATGTCGTCCAAAATAGGTCAAAAAAGTCATAGTATAGTATGTCGTCCAAAATCATCTGAAAAAGTCATAGTATAGTATGTCGTCCAAAATTGGTCAAAAAAGTCATAGTATAGTATGTCGTCCAAAATCTGTCAAAAAAGTCATAGTATAGTATGTCGTCCAAAATTGGTCAAAAAAGTCATAGTATAGTATGTCGTCCAAAATTGGTCAAAAAAGTCATAGTATAGTATGTCGTCCAAAATCACACAAAAAAGTCATAGTATAGTATGTCGTCCAAAATCACACAAAAAAGTCATAGTATAGTATGTCTTCCAAAATCACACAAAAAAGTCATAGTATAGTATGTCGTCCAAAATTGGTCAAAAAAGTCATAGTATAGTATGTTGTCCTAAATCACTCAAAGAAGTCATAGTATAGTATGTCGTCCAAAATCACACAAAAGAGTCATAGTATAGTATGTCGTCCAAAATCGGTCAAAAAAGTCATAGTATAGTATGTCGTCCAAAATTGGTCAAAAAAGTCATAGTATAGTATGTCGTCCAAAATCACTCAAAGAAGTCATAGTATAGTATGACGTCCACAATCGGTAAGAAAGGTCATCTAAATTAACACCAATACTTGTCAGGATTGCAGAAGACACTTGTTCCAACCAGGGCTTGAACCCAGGTCTTCTATGTTAAAGTCAGAAGTGCTATCCACCGCACCAACCTTGTTTCCCTGAACGACTTTGAATCATCATGTTATAGTATGTCGTCCAAAATGGGTCAAAAAAGTCATAGTATAGTATGTCGTCTAAAATCACTCAAAAAAAGTCATAGTATAGAATGTCGTCCAAAATCACTCAAAGAAGTCATAGTATAGTATGTCGTCCAAAATCACTCAAAAAAGTCATAGTATAGTATGTCGTCCAAAATTGGTCAAAAAAGTCATAGTATAGTATGTCTTCCAAAATCACACAAAAAAGTCATAGTATAGTATGTCGTCCAAAATTGGTCAAAAAAGTCATAGTATAGTATGTTGTCCTAAATCACTCAAAGAAGTCATAGTATAGTATGTCGTCCAAAATCACACAAAAGAGTCATAGTATAGTATGTCGTCCAAAATCGGTCAAAAAAGTCATAGTATAGTATGTCGTCCAAAATTGGTCAACAAAGTCATAGTATAGTATGTCGTCCAAAATCACTCAAAGAAGTCATAGTATAGTATGACGTCCACAATCGGTAAGAAAGGTCATAGTATGTCATCTAAATTAACACCAATACTTGTCAGGATTGCAGAAGACACTTGTTCCAACCAGGGCTTGAACCCAGGTCTTCTATGTTAAAGTCAGAAGTGCTATCCACTGCACCAACCTTGTTTCCCTGAACGACTTTGAATCATCATGTTATAGTATGTCGTCCAAAATGGGTCAAAAAAGTCATAGTATAGTATGTCGTCTAAAATCACTCAAAAAAAGTCATAGTATAGTATGTCGTCCAAAATCACTCAAAAAAGTCATAGTATAGTATGTCGTCCAAAATCACACAAAAAAGTCATAGTATAGTATGTCGTCCAAAATCACACAAAAAAGTCATAGTATAGTATGTCGTCCAAAATCACACAAAAAAGTCATAGTATAGTATGTCGTCCAAAATCACACAAAAAAGTCATAGTATAGAATGTCGTTCAAAATCTGTCAAAAAAGTCATAGTATAGTATGTCGTCCAAAATCGGTCAAAAAAGTCATAGTATAGTATGTCGTCCAAAATTGGTCAAAAAAGTCATAGTATAATATGTCGTCCAAAATCACACAAAAACGTCATCGTATAGTAAGTCGTCCAAAATCACCCAAAAAAGTCATAGTATAGTGTGTCGTCCAAAATCGGTCAGAAAAATCATAGTATAGTATGTCGTCCAAAAATAGGTCAAAAAAGTCATAGTATAGTAAGTCGTCCAAAATCATCTGAAAAAGTCATAGTATAGTATGTCGTCCAAAATTGTTCAAAAAAGTCATAGTATAGTATGTCGTCCAAAATCACACAAAAAAGTCATAGTATAGTATGTCGTCCAAAATCACACAAAAAAGTCATAGTATAGTATGTCTTCCAAAATCACACAAAAAAGTCATAGTATAGTATGTCGTTCAAAATCACACAAAAAAGTCATAGTATAGTATGTCGTCCAAAATTGGTCAAAAAAGTCATAGTATAGTATGTCGTCCAAAATCACACAAAAAAGTCATAGTATAGTATGTCGTCCAAAATTACACAAAAAAGTCATAGTATAGTATGTTGTCCTAAATCACTCAAAGAAGTCATAGTATAGTATGTCGTCCAAAATCACACAAAAAAGTCATAGTATAGTATGTCGTCCAAAATCAGTCAAAAAAGTCATAGTATAGTATGTCGTCCAAAATTGGTCAAAAAAGTCATAGTATAGTATGTCGTCCAAAATCACTCAAAGAAGTCATAGTATAGTATGACGTCCACAATCGGTAAGAAAGGTCATAGTATGTCATCTAAATTAACACCAATACTTGTCAGGATTGCAGAAGACACTTGTTCCAACCAGGGCTTGAACCCAGGTCTTCTATGTTAAAGTCAGAAGTGCTATCCACTGCACCAACCTTGTTTCCCTGAACGACTTTGAATCATCATGTTATAGTATGTCGTCCAAAATGGGTCAAAAAAGTCATAGTATAGTATGTCGTCTAAAATCACTCAAAAAAGTCATAGTATAGTATGTCGTCCAAAATCACTCAAAGAAGTCATAGTATAGTATGTCGTCCAAAATCACTCAAAAAGTCATAGTATAGTATGTCGTCCAAAATTGGTCAAAAAAGTCATAGTATAGTATGTCGTCCAAAATCATCTGAAAAAGTCATAGTATAGTATGTCGTCCAAAATCACACAAAAAAGTCATAGTATAGTATGTCGTCCAAAATCACACAAAAAAGTCATAGTATAGTATGTCGTCCAAAATCACACAAAAAAGTCATAGTATAGTATGTCTTCCAAAATCACACAAAAAAGTCATAGTATAGTATGTCGTCCAAAATTGGTCAAAAAAGTCATAGTATAGTATGTTGTCCTAAATCACTCAAAGAAGTCATAGTATAGTATGTCGTCCAAAATCACACAAAAAAGTCATAGTATAGTATGTCGTCCAAAATCGGTCAAAAAAGTCATAGTATAGTATGTCGTCCAAAATTGGTCAAAAAAGTCATAGTATAGTATGTCGTCCAAAATCAGTCAAAAAAGTCATAGTATAGTATGTCGTCCAAAATTGGTCAAAAAAGTCATAGTATAGTATGTCGTCCAAAATCACTCAAAGAAGTCATAGTATAGTATGACGTCCACAATCGGTAAGAAAGGTCATAGTATGTCATCTAAATTAACGCCAATACTTGTCAGGATTGCAGAAGACACTTGTTCCAACCAGGGCTTGAACCCAGGTCTTCTATGTTAAAGTCAGAAGTGCTATCCACTGCACCAACCTTGTTTCCCTGAACGACTTTGAATCATCATGTTATAGTATGTCGTCCAAAATGGGTCAAAAAAGTCATAGTATAGTATGTCGTCTAAAATCACTCAAAAAAGTCATAGTATAGTATGTCGTCCAAAATCACTCAAAGAAGTCATAGTATAGTATGTCGTCCAAAATCACTCAAAAAAGTCATAGTATAGTATGTCGTCCAAAATTGGTCAAAAAAGTCATAGTATAGTATGTCGTCCAAAATCATCTGAAAAAGTCATAGTATAGTATGTCGTCCAAAATCACACAAAAAAGTCATAGTATAGTATGTCGTCCAAAATCACACAAAAAAGTCATAGTATAGTATGTTGTCCAAAATTGGTCAAAAAAGTCATAGTATAGTATGTCGTCCAAAATCTGTCAAAAAAGTCATAGTATAGTATGTCGTCCAAAATCCGTCCAAAAAGTCATAGTATAGTATGTCGTCCAAAATCGGTCAAAAAAGTCATAGTATAGTATGTCGTCCAAAATCACCCAAAAACGTCATAGTATAGTATGTCGTCCAAAATCGGTCAAAAAAGTCATAGTATAGTATGTCGTCCAAAATCACCCAAAAACGTCATAGTGTAGTATTTCTTCAAATATGAGACAAAAAAGTCATATTATATTATGTTGTCAAAAATGAGACAAAAAAGGCATAGTATAGTATGTTGTCAAAAATGAGACAAAAAAGGTCATAGTATAGGATGTCGTCAAAAATGAGACTAAATATTCATAGTTTAGTATGTCGTCCAAAATCACTCAAAAGAGTCATAGTATAGTATGTCGTCAAATATGAGACAAAAAAGTCATAGATATAGTACGTCGTCCAAAATGAGACATAAAAGTCATAGTAAAGTATGTCGTACAAAATGAGACAAAAAAGTCATAGTATAGTATGTCGTCCAAAATCACTCAAAAGAGTCATAGTATAGTATGTCGTCAAATATGAGACAAAAAAGTCATAGTATATTATGTTGTCAAAAATGAGACAAAAAAGTCAAAGTATCGAAAGTCGTCAAATATGAGACAAAAAGTCGTAGTATAGTATGTTGTCAAAAATCACCCAAAAAAGTCATAGTATAGCATGTCATCCAAAATCACCCAAAAAAGTCATAGTATAGAATGTCGTCCAAAATCACCCAAAAATGTTATAGTATAGTATGTCGTCAAAAATGAGACAAAAAAGTCATAGTATAGTATGTCGTCAAAAATTAGACAAAAATGTCATAGATATAGTATGTCGTCCAAAATGAGACAAAAAAGTCATAGTATAGGATGCTGTCCAAAATCGGTCAAAAAAGTCATAGTATAGTATTTCGTCAAATATGAGACAAAAAAGTCATAGTGTAGTATTTCGTCAAATATGAGACAAAAAAGTCATAGTATAGTATGTCGTCAAAAATGAGACAAAAAAGTCATAGTAAAGTATGTCGTCCAAAATGCGACAAAAAAGTCATAGTATAGTATGTCGTCCAAAATCATTCAAAAGAGTCATAGTATAGTATGTCGTCGAAATCACCCAAAAAAGTCATAGATATAGTATGTCGTCCAAAATGAGACAAAAAAGTCATAGTATAGTATGTCGTCCAAAATCGGTCAAAAAAGTCATAGTATAGTATGTCGTCCAAAATCACCCAAAAACGTCATAGTGTAGTATTTCTTCAAATATGAGACAAAAAAGTCATATTATATTATGTTGTCAAAAATGAGACAAAAAAGGCATAGTATAGTATGTCGTCAAAAATGAGACAAAAAAGTCATAGATATAGTATGTCGTCCAAAATGAGACAAAAAAGTCATGGTAAAGTATGTTGTCCAAAATGAGACAAAAAAGTCATAGTATAGTATAGTATGTCGTCAAAAATGAGACAAAAAAGTCATAGATATAGTATGTCGTCCAAAATGAGACAAAAAAGTCATAGTATAGTATGCGTCAAAAATGAGACAAAAACGTCATAGTATAGTATGTCGTCCGAAATCATCCAAAAAAGTCATAGTTTTGTATGTCGCCTAAATGAGACAAAAAGTCATAGTATAGTATGTCGTCCTAAATGAGACAAAAAGTCATAGTATAGTATGTCGTCCTAAATGAGACAAAAAGTCATAGTATAGTATGTCGTCAAAAATGAGACTAAAAAGTCATGGTATAGAATGTCGTCCAAAATCACCCTAAAAAGTCGTAGTATAGTATGTCGTCAAAAATGAGACAAAAAAGTCATAGATATAGTATGTCGTCCAAAATGAGACAAAAACGTCATAGTATAGTATGTCGTCCAAAATGAGACAAAAAAGTCATAGATATAGTATGTCGTCCAAAATGAGACAAAAGAGTCATAGTATAGTATGCGTCAAAAATGAGACAAAAACGTCATAGTATAGTATGTCGTCCGAAATCATCCAAAAAAGTCATAGTTTTGTATGTCGTCCTAAATGAGACAAAAAGTCATAGTATAGTATGTCGTCCTAAATGAGACAAAAAGTCATAGTATAGTATGTCGTCAAAAATGAGACTAAAAAGTCATGGTATAGAATGTCGTCCAAAATCACCCTAAAAAGTCGTAGTATAGTATGTCGTCAAAAATGAGACAAAAAAGTCATAGATATAGTATGTCGTCCAAAATGAGACAAAAACGTCATAGTATAGTATGTCGTCAAAAATGAGACAAAAAAGTCATAGATATAGTATGTCGTCCAAAATGAGACAAAAAAGTCATAGTATAGTATGCGTCAAAAATGAGACAAAAACGTCATAGTATAGTATGTCGTCCGAAATTGGTCAAAAAAGTCATAGTATAGTATGTTGTCCTAAATCACTCAAAGAAGTCATAGTATAGTATGTCGTCCAAAATCACACAAAAGAGTCATAGTATAGTATGTCGTCCAAAATCGGTCAAAAAAGTCATAGTATAGTATGTCGTCCAAAATTGGTCAAAAAAGTCATAGTATAGTATGTCGTCCAAAATCACTCAAAGAAGTCATAGTATAGTATGACGTCCACAATCGGTAAGAAAGGTCATCTAAATTAACACCAATACTTGTCAGGATTGCAGAAGACACTTGTTCCAACCAGGGCTTGAACCCAGGTCTTCTATGTTAAAGTCAGAAGTGCTATCCACCGCACCAACCTTGTTTCCCTGAACGACTTTGAATCATCATGTTATAGTATGTCGTCCAAAATGGGTCAAAAAAGTCATAGTATAGTATGTCGTCTAAAATCACTCAAAAAAAGTCATAGTATAGAATGTCGTCCAAAATCACTCAAAGAAGTCATAGTATAGTATGTCGTCCAAAATCACTCAAAAAAGTCATAGTATAGTATGTCGTCCAAAATTGGTCAAAAAAGTCATAGTATAGTATGTCTTCCAAAATCACACAAAAAAGTCATAGTATAGTATGTCGTCCAAAATTGGTCAAAAAAGTCATAGTATAGTATGTTGTCCTAAATCACTCAAAGAAGTCATAGTATAGTATGTCGTCCAAAATCACACAAAAGAGTCATAGTATAGTATGTCGTCCAAAATCGGTCAAAAAAGTCATAGTATAGTATGTCGTCCAAAATTGGTCAACAAAGTCATAGTATAGTATGTCGTCCAAAATCACTCAAAGAAGTCATAGTATAGTATGACGTCCACAATCGGTAAGAAAGGTCATAGTATGTCATCTAAATTAACACCAATACTTGTCAGGATTGCAGAAGACACTTGTTCCAACCAGGGCTTGAACCCAGGTCTTCTATGTTAAAGTCAGAAGTGCTATCCACTGCACCAACCTTGTTTCCCTGAACGACTTTGAATCATCATGTTATAGTATGTCGTCCAAAATGGGTCAAAAAAGTCATAGTATAGTATGTCGTCTAAAATCACTCAAAAAAAGTCATAGTATAGTATGTCGTCCAAAATCACTCAAAAAAGTCATAGTATAGTATGTCGTCCAAAATCACACAAAAAAGTCATAGTATAGTATGTCGTCCAAAATGGGTCAAAAAAGTCATAGTATAGTATGTCGTCCAAAATCACACAAAAAAGTCATAGTATAGTATGTCGTCCAAAATCACACAAAAAAGTCATAGTATAGAATGTCGTTCAAAATCTGTCAAAAAAGTCATAGTATAGTATGTCGTCCAAAATCGGTCAAAAAAGTCATAGTATAGTATGTCGTCCAAAATTGGTCAAAAAAGTCATAGTATAATATGTCGTCCAAAATCACACAAAAACGTCATCGTATAGTAAGTCGTCCAAAATCACCCAAAAAAGTCATAGTATAGTGTGTCGTCCAAAATCGGTCAGAAAAATCATAGTATAGTATGTCGTCCAAAAATAGGTCAAAAAAGTCATAGTATAGTAAGTCGTCCAAAATCATCTGAAAAAGTCATAGTATAGTATGTCGTCCAAAATTGTTCAAAAAAGTCATAGTATAGTATGTCGTCCAAAATCACACAAAAAAGTCATAGTATAGTATGTCGTCCAAAATCACACAAAAAAGTCATAGTATAGTATGTCTTCCAAAATCACACAAAAAAGTCATAGTATAGTATGTCGTTCAAAATCACACAAAAAAGTCATAGTATAGTATGTCGTCCAAAATTGGTCAAAAAAGTCATAGTATAGTATGTCGTCCAAAATCACACAAAAAAGTCATAGTATAGTATGTCGTCCAAAATTACACAAAAAAGTCATAGTATAGTATGTTGTCCTAAATCACTCAAAGAAGTCATAGTATAGTATGTCGTCCAAAATCACACAAAAAAGTCATAGTATAGTATGTCGTCCAAAATCAGTCAAAAAAGTCATAGTATAGTATGTCGTCCAAAATTGGTCAAAAAAGTCATAGTATAGTATGTCGTCCAAAATCACTCAAAGAAGTCATAGTATAGTATGACGTCCACAATCGGTAAGAAAGGTCATAGTATGTCATCTAAATTAACACCAATACTTGTCAGGATTGCAGAAGACACTTGTTCCAACCAGGGCTTGAACCCAGGTCTTCTATGTTAAAGTCAGAAGTGCTATCCACTGCACCAACCTTGTTTCCCTGAACGACTTTGAATCATCATGTTATAGTATGTCGTCCAAAATGGGTCAAAAAAGTCATAGTATAGTATGTCGTCTAAAATCACTCAAAAAAGTCATAGTATAGTATGTCGTCCAAAATCACTCAAAGAAGTCATAGTATAGTATGTCGTCCAAAATCACTCAAAAAGTCATAGTATAGTATGTCGTCCAAAATTGGTCAAAAAAGTCATAGTATAGTATGTCGTCCAAAATCATCTGAAAAAGTCATAGTATAGTATGTCGTCCAAAATCACACAAAAAAGTCATAGTATAGTATGTCGTCCAAAATCACACAAAAAAGTCATAGTATAGTATGTCGTCCAAAATCACACAAAAAAGTCATAGTATAGTATGTCTTCCAAAATCACACAAAAAAGTCATAGTATAGTATGTCGTCCAAAATTGGTCAAAAAAGTCATAGTATAGTATGTTGTCCTAAATCACTCAAAGAAGTCATAGTATAGTATGTCGTCCAAAATCACACAAAAAAGTCATAGTATAGTATGTCGTCCAAAATCGGTCAAAAAAGTCATAGTATAGTATGTCGTCCAAAATTGGTCAAAAAAGTCATAGTATAGTATGTCGTCCAAAATCAGTCAAAAAAGTCATAGTATAGTATGTCGTCCAAAATTGGTCAAAAAAGTCATAGTATAGTATGTCGTCCAAAATCACTCAAAGAAGTCATAGTATAGTATGACGTCCACAATCGGTAAGAAAGGTCATAGTATGTCATCTAAATTAACGCCAATACTTGTCAGGATTGCAGAAGACACTTGTTCCAACCAGGGCTTGAACCCAGGTCTTCTATGTTAAAGTCAGAAGTGCTATCCACTGCACCAACCTTGTTTCCCTGAACGACTTTGAATCATCATGTTATAGTATGTCGTCCAAAATGGGTCAAAAAAGTCATAGTATAGTATGTCGTCTAAAATCACTCAAAAAAGTCATAGTATAGTATGTCGTCCAAAATCACTCAAAGAAGTCATAGTATAGTATGTCGTCCAAAATCACTCAAAAAAGTCATAGTATAGTATGTCGTCCAAAATTGGTCAAAAAAGTCATAGTATAGTATGTCGTCCAAAATCATCTGAAAAAGTCATAGTATAGTATGTCGTCCAAAATCACACAAAAAAGTCATAGTATAGTATGTCGTCCAAAATCACACAAAAAAGTCATAGTATAGTATGTTGTCCAAAATTGGTCAAAAAAGTCATAGTATAGTATGTCGTCCAAAATCTGTCAAAAAAGTCATAGTATAGTATGTCGTCCAAAATCCGTCCAAAAAGTCATAGTATAGTATGTCGTCCAAAATCGGTCAAAAAAGTCATAGTATAGTATGTCGTCCAAAATCACCCAAAAACGTCATAGTATAGTATGTCGTCCAAAATCGGTCAAAAAAGTCATAGTATAGTATGTCGTCCAAAATCACCCAAAAACGTCATAGTGTAGTATTTCTTCAAATATGAGACAAAAAAGTCATATTATATTATGTTGTCAAAAATGAGACAAAAAAGGCATAGTATAGTATGTTGTCAAAAATGAGACAAAAAAGGTCATAGTATAGGATGTCGTCAAAAATGAGACTAAATATTCATAGTTTAGTATGTCGTCCAAAATCACTCAAAAGAGTCATAGTATAGTATGTCGTCAAATATGAGACAAAAAAGTCATAGATATAGTACGTCGTCCAAAATGAGACATAAAAGTCATAGTAAAGTATGTCGTACAAAATGAGACAAAAAAGTCATAGTATAGTATGTCGTCCAAAATCACTCAAAAGAGTCATAGTATAGTATGTCGTCAAATATGAGACAAAAAAGTCATAGTATATTATGTTGTCAAAAATGAGACAAAAAAGTCAAAGTATCGAAAGTCGTCAAATATGAGACAAAAAGTCGTAGTATAGTATGTTGTCAAAAATCACCCAAAAAAGTCATAGTATAGCATGTCATCCAAAATCACCCAAAAAAGTCATAGTATAGAATGTCGTCCAAAATCACCCAAAAATGTTATAGTATAGTATGTCGTCAAAAATGAGACAAAAAAGTCATAGTATAGTATGTCGTCAAAAATTAGACAAAAATGTCATAGATATAGTATGTCGTCCAAAATGAGACAAAAAAGTCATAGTATAGGATGCTGTCCAAAATCGGTCAAAAAAGTCATAGTATAGTATTTCGTCAAATATGAGACAAAAAAGTCATAGTGTAGTATTTCGTCAAATATGAGACAAAAAAGTCATAGTATAGTATGTCGTCAAAAATGAGACAAAAAAGTCATAGTAAAGTATGTCGTCCAAAATGCGACAAAAAAGTCATAGTATAGTATGTCGTCCAAAATCATTCAAAAGAGTCATAGTATAGTATGTCGTCGAAATCACCCAAAAAAGTCATAGATATAGTATGTCGTCCAAAATGAGACAAAAAAGTCATAGTATAGTATGTCGTCCAAAATCGGTCAAAAAAGTCATAGTATAGTATGTCGTCCAAAATCACCCAAAAACGTCATAGTGTAGTATTTCTTCAAATATGAGACAAAAAAGTCATATTATATTATGTTGTCAAAAATGAGACAAAAAAGGCATAGTATAGTATGTCGTCAAAAATGAGACAAAAAAGTCATAGATATAGTATGTCGTCCAAAATGAGACAAAAAAGTCATGGTAAAGTATGTTGTCCAAAATGAGACAAAAAAGTCATAGTATAGTATAGTATGTCGTCAAAAATGAGACAAAAAAGTCATAGATATAGTATGTCGTCCAAAATGAGACAAAAAAGTCATAGTATAGTATGCGTCAAAAATGAGACAAAAACGTCATAGTATAGTATGTCGTCCGAAATCATCCAAAAAAGTCATAGTTTTGTATGTCGCCTAAATGAGACAAAAAGTCATAGTATAGTATGTCGTCCTAAATGAGACAAAAAGTCATAGTATAGTATGTCGTCCTAAATGAGACAAAAAGTCATAGTATAGTATGTCGTCAAAAATGAGACTAAAAAGTCATGGTATAGAATGTCGTCCAAAATCACCCTAAAAAGTCGTAGTATAGTATGTCGTCAAAAATGAGACAAAAAAGTCATAGATATAGTATGTCGTCCAAAATGAGACAAAAACGTCATAGTATAGTATGTCGTCCAAAATGAGACAAAAAAGTCATAGATATAGTATGTCGTCCAAAATGAGACAAAAGAGTCATAGTATAGTATGCGTCAAAAATGAGACAAAAACGTCATAGTATAGTATGTCGTCCGAAATCATCCAAAAAAGTCATAGTTTTGTATGTCGTCCTAAATGAGACAAAAAGTCATAGTATAGTATGTCGTCCTAAATGAGACAAAAAGTCATAGTATAGTATGTCGTCAAAAATGAGACTAAAAAGTCATGGTATAGAATGTCGTCCAAAATCACCCTAAAAAGTCGTAGTATAGTATGTCGTCAAAAATGAGACAAAAAAGTCATAGATATAGTATGTCGTCCAAAATGAGACAAAAACGTCATAGTATAGTATGTCGTCAAAAATGAGACAAAAAAGTCATAGATATAGTATGTCGTCCAAAATGAGACAAAAAAGTCATAGTATAGTATGCGTCAAAAATGAGACAAAAACGTCATAGTATAGTATGTCGTCCGAAATCATCCAAAAAAGTCATAGTTTTGTATGTCGTCCTAAATGAGACAAAAAGTCATAGTATAGTATGTCGTCCTAAATGAGACAAAAAGTCATAGTATAGTATGTCGTCCAAAATGAGACAAAAAGTCATAGTATAGTATGTCGTCCAAAATGAGACAAAAAGTCATAGTATAGTATGTCGTCAAAAATGAGACAAAAAGTCATAGTATAGTATGTCGTCAAAAATGAGACAAAAAGTCATAGTATAGTATGTCGTCAAAAATGAGACAAAAAGTCATAGTAGAGTATGTCGTCAAAAATGAGACAAAAAGTCATAGTATAGTATGTCGTCAAAAATGAGACAAAAAGTCATAGTATAGTATGTCGTCAAAAATGAGACAAAAAGTCATAGTATAGTATGTCGTCAAAAATGAGACAAAAAGTCATAGTATAGTATGTCGTCAAAAATGAGACAAAAAGTCATAGTAGAGTATGTCGTCAAAAATGAGACAAAAAGTCATAGTATAGTATGTCGTCAAAAATGAGACAAAAAGTCATAGTATAGTATGTCGTCAAAAATGAGACAAAAAGTCATAGTATAGTATGTCGTCAAAAATGAGACAAAAAGTCATAGTATAGTATGTCGTCCTAAATGAGACAAAAAGTCATAGTATAGTATGTCGTCAAAAATGAGACAAAAAGTCATAGTATAGTATGTCGTCCAAAATGAGACAAAAAGTCATAGTATAGTATGTCGTCATTGTAGTTCTAGTTCTCAATAGAATGTTTTGCATCTACTAAAATGTCTGCTTGTTGCTGTCGATTTTGCGTGTATTGAACCTTTAAAACTTGAAGCATTTCGACCAGGGCTTTTTAACGACGGCTAGATTTGATAACATGAAGATGTTCAGGGCTAATGGTCATGTCACAGTAACTTTTACATACAAATGCACTGTTTAATTGAAAATACATTTTCATTGTCACGATCATCATTTTTAAATGTAACCACATCAGCAGGAGTGAAAAAAGAAAAGACATCCTGAGTGCATCTCTTTACCAGCTGAGCTAATAGAGGCAACATGTCACAAATGCTTTCTGTCCAAGTCCCTTCCTAGCCATAAATAATACATAATAAAACCCAAATCTTGTAGGGAGAAAGCAAGACAGAGAGACTCACAAGCCCCTCCCTAATTCCCCCGTTCCTTGATTCCCCCTCCCCCCCGCCCGCCCACGCATCTGTGTCTCTCCAAAACCTCTGAGAAACAGAGAAAACAGCATGTTTTAAAGTCGTCATATTGTCAGAACGGTTGATGACAGAGAGTAAATGTTTGGTGTGTGAGCGTCAGGAGGCTTTCAGCAGCTCCCACATTTACATCATCAGTGACAAACGGCAGTGAACTGACAGAGAAATGAAAAATCACCCTTGTCTTCATTTTTAACATGAGAGTGAATGAGAGGTGGGCTTGGTTCTGATCATTTTTTGCGCCATTTCCCATTCATGTGTATGTGGAGATTATTTGCAGCTTTTTGCAATTTTTGTCACCATGGTTACTCGAAACGCTTAGAGAAGTCATAGCACACCATTCCCGATCCCCGATAATAAAAGCTGTGACTGTGTTACTCCTTTCATCCTGTTCATGCATGCGCCGAGCAAGTAGAGCCCAGAGGCATCATGGGAGTAACACTATTACACATGCTCTGTGGGCTGCACAACCTGGAAATAAACCTGGAAAAAAAAAACAGAAATAAATCTGGTAATATATATACATACATATACATATATATGTATATGTATATACATATACATATATATGTATATGTATATATACGTGTATATATATATATACGTATATGTATATATGTGTATATACATATACATATACATATATGTATATATACGTGTATATATATATATATACACTTATATGTATATATGTGTATATACATATACATGTATATGTATATACACATATATACATATATACATATACATATATGTATATATGTATATATATATATATATACATATATATATAGACATGAATTATATACATTGGATGAATGGAACCAAAGGGGTGGAGCTTCATCCATGGGATCTTACATTTTGACGTAAGGGTCGGAGAATCCGTTGACGTCCATGGCCGCCAGGTGGGCACAGCGCTTCACGCCCACACACAGACCGCCCCCACGTCCTCTGTCTTCTTCTTCTTTATCATCCAGAGCGAGCGGTGGCAGAAACTGCAGGGATAGGAGGAGGCGCCCCCTTTCCTCCAGGCTGTGCAACTGCTCGTTCTCCCACTGAGGACATGAGGAGACGCGTCTGAATTACAATGTGTAACATTAAAAACACTTAAGATTACATGAATCTGATCACTCAGTCCATTTTAGCAGGGACACAGGAGCTGCTGGTTACTGCTGCCTCGTGTGGTCACTTTGTACATATATACATATATATACATATAAAACCTTTCTGGATGAGAACAGATTAGTGATGCAGTTAATGACTTCAATTGGTGTAATCAGATTATTTTAGATTATTTTAGTAAAGCAGGTTCCTGAGTCTCACCTCTCTCAGGTAACAGGATATTCCTCTGAGAGCTTCACCCATGGCTGTGGGGGAGGGGACCTGTGGGAGAGAGAGAGAGGGAAATGTTCATAACACATCCCATAATCCTTTGCCTCCAGCTCTTTTGCTTGAACGTAGCCCTGTTTTTATCGTAGACTTGCAGCATATTTAGTGTTTGTACACCAACGCGTTTCCATGGAGACAGCGAGGTTACGGAGGTCATGTGACAGTGGAACAGGAAGTGTGTGTTACCGGCGGTGGATGCTCCAGACAGGTGTGGAAGCGTTTGCTCTGGTCTGGTTTCATCCGTTTCAGAGGAACTCGCGACTCTCCGATCAACTCATTATGAGTCAATTTGTCCTCGTCGCACACAGACAACCTGTGGACAAGGAGACGAGGAGGGAGGAGGTGAGGAGACATGGAGGCAAAGAGGGGACGAGGAGATGGAGAGAGAGCAGAGACAGAGAAACAAGGAGAGAGGAGGCATGGAGGGGAGGGGACAAGAGGAGAGGATGCAAGGTGTGAGGACACAAGGAGGAAAGGAGAGAGGATACATGGGAAGAGGAGATGAGAGAGGAGGTGAAAAGGTGAGAGAAGGAGAAGTAAGTTCTCACACACACACACACACACACACACACCTGAGTGTCTTCCTGTGCATGTCGTCCTCTGTGATTCCGACGTAGGTCAGAGTTTCACTCCACACTGGATTCAGACAGTTACGGATCGTCTTTGTTTTCAGCTTGTTGGCCTGAAGGACACACACACACACAGTCAGCTGACGTCCAGGTGAACCAGGTGAGCGATGACTCAGCACTTCTCACCTTGCAGGCTCCGGGCAGCAGGTGCAGTTTGACGTACGGGTCAGCGAGACCATTGAAGTCCATCGGCTTCAGACCCTGAACACAGACGATCCATAATCAATACCATCGACACTGCACATGACTGTTGTCATGACAACGCAAACACTGTCGCACTATATGTGTGTGTGTGTGTACGTACAGAATAAACATGTAGTTTTAAAATACTCTACTTTGTCTAAACTTACATTAAACTAAAAAAAACAAAAACAACGTGACTGTGTAAACAGGTTTAGGTCCCCACAACATTAGTAATACCTGGACACACACACACACACACACACAGGATCAAACTTCACGACCTCGTTGACGAGTCGACAAATTGCTGCGAAATTTCTTTCAACAGCTTTGACATTTGAAGAGTTTTTTTTCTTCCTCACGACGACATTAATGACGCTGACGAAACAGACGGAGACTGTGACCTTAAGACTCACACACGCACACACACACACACACACTCACACACACACGCACACACTCACACATGCACACGCACACACACACACTCACACACACACGCACACACTCACACATGCACACACTCACACACGCACACACACACACACGCACACACACCTTCACTGCAAAATCTACAACTGTGAATCATTTCTGTTTCTTATTGAAATCTCCTTTAAATGTTAAGTATTAATAACATATGTCACATGACTCAGGGCGGACTTCAGTCAATAAACAAACAGCTGATGAAACAAAGATATGATGAATTCAAAAAAAGTCCAAAAACAGGAAACTGAAGTTTGAAACCACTCACTCTCACACACCAAACCCCATAGAGAAATCAGTGATTTTAGCTGCTGGTCCTTTGCTGCCTCGTGTGGTCACTTTGTGTCACTGAGGTCAATCTGATCGCACAATTTTTAATGCCGAATTTCACAGAATTTGAACTTAGTGATGGAGGCAGCAGTGGATCAACTCCTGTGTGCTGTCACTGCTGTGCTTTTTTGTGGGAGATAAACATTTATAATGATAGTAACAGTTATTTGTGAAATCATTTTTGTAACTTTGTAACTGCAAGGCTGATGTTCAGGATTCAGGTGTTCACACGTGTGGGCGTGTCCACAGGTGTGGGGGCGTGTTCTCACCTTGGCACGTAGAATGGTGCAGTGCAGCTCGCTGGAGCTCTGATCGTACCGCAGCTCGAACTCCAGAGTTCCCAGAGCAGCTGAGACGAGAGGGGGAGGAGACACACCGTCACCATGACAACCATCAGCACACACACACACACACACAAACATACACACACCATGTGTAGAGAAGACACAAACACGACCTGGTGTTGGTCCAGTGTTGTTACATAAGAGGATACACAACCTGTGTGTTTGTGTGTGATTCACAGGGATTTGAGCTTTATTTAGTCGTCAGCTTATGAATACACAAACACACACACACACACACACACACACACTCACACTCACACTCACAAAGACAGGAAACTGCAAAGCGAAAAAAAAATCACTCGACAAAGATCGACCAAACAAATAATAATTGTTTTGTGTGATGGCTGAGGTCATGTGATCTGTTGGCTGAGGTCATGTGATCTGTTGGCTGAGGTCATGTGATGTGTGAACTCCTGGTTTTCTAATGACTGATCATGACAATCAACAACAAGAGAGAAGCAGCATCAGCAGCAGCAGTAATAACATGTTATAATATCCTGCTGTCATAGAAGTCAAAATGTGTGTGTGTGTGTGTGTGCGTGCGCATTAGGAAGACAGTAGTTGTGTAGTAGTTTGTTTGTACTAGCCACAAATGAAACCAGCAGTTCCCTCATGAGAAGGTCCTCACTTCAATGGTGATATGGATTTGGCACTGACTCTTTCAAATTAATTTTTTTAAGAAGCTGAAGTGGAAACTTGTGTCAGGGCGCCATGTTGTGTGGAATTGTAGCATTTTTTTTATCGTTAAGCTCAACAGAAAAGGTGGTCCTCACATCTATAGTGCATTCACTCAGACCTCACCATGATGCCCATACAGGAATGTGTGTGTGTGACAAACCATAATAATTTGACACCAAGTCAAACATTTCACATATAAACTTTGAGGTTTCTTTCATAAATGGACAGTTTGTGTTATTTGAAGTGCAGTGTGTAACTTTTAACACACACACTCACTGCAGTCGTCACTGTCAGAGCTGTTGATGTCCACAGACGTGTCCACGCTGCTCGTCAGAGACAACGACCCCCCGCCGCCGCCGCCGGACCTGCCATGGGCCAGCAGTGGAGACAGAAGGTGAGCCCCGCCCATTCCAGAGGTCCCGGAGGCGGGGCTGAGGGCCAGAGGGGAGGAGGCGGGGACCGGGGACAAGGCGGGGTTTGGGGAGATGGGGGTGGGGGAGGTGGGGGACAGGCGGGGGAAGTAGGCGGAGATCTGCTGGATGGGTCTGATTGGTCCAGGACAAACGTCGATGGCCATGTGTTCCTGGATGGAGATGCTGAGCTTCTTTCCTCTCCGCACCGTCATAGAGTCTGAAAACACACACACAGCGCCTGTCATTGACTGTGCTGTCAGCGCCCCCTACAGCCAGAGGCAGCTCCACACGGAGAAAAACTGACGGAGATTTTATTTGAAACAATCATTTTCTTTCTTCAGTATAACGTAAGTTTGTAAACCACTCACTCTCCCACACCAAAGTCCACCGAGAAAATCAGTGATTTTAGCTGGCAGGGACACAGGAGCTGCTGGTCCTCTGCTGCCTCGTGTGGTCACTTTGTGTCACTGATGTTAATCTGAACAAAGGATTTCTAACACCTAATTTTACTAAATAAGACATTTGAACTTAGCAATGGAGCGGTTTACAGAGTTCAGTTTTATACACTTGAACAAAAGTGTAATAAAATCTACGTCACACCAAACCTCATAAAGAAAACCAATGATTTTAACATCACACACACAGGAGTTGTTGATCCACTGCTGCCAGTTTGACCTCAGTGACACAAAGTGACCACACGAGGCAGCAGAGGACCAGCAGCTAAAATCACTGCTTTTCTCTCTGGGCTTTGGTGTGGGAGAGTGAGTGGTTTACAAAGAGTGAGATAAAGACGTGATCATGTTCTTAGAGAGAGACCTGCACTGACTCTGCACTGAAGATATATGTGGAATATCAGCATGAAAGGATATTTTAAAAAACCAGTTAAACTGAATTAAAGTGGTAAAAAATATATTTGCATAGGGGAGAGAGAGAGAGAGAGAGAGAGAGAGAGCGAGGTAATCCCACTGTGAGCGTCAGTCACTGGACAAGCACCAGATTCCACTTTCATGTGGGAGAATGTTTGTGCTGATAGACGCTGACAGCACTGAAGCAGCACACACACACACACACACACACACACACACACCGCCGCCAGGAATTGTGGGAAAGAAAAAGAGCAAAACTGGAGTGAAAGAGCACATCGTCACGACTGCGTTACCACGCGACGACGACAACGACGGAATTTATGAACATTATGAACGCATGTTAGTAAAAGTATAAGGAAAATTTAAAAAAACCTGTTAAATTATTAGATCATGTTACACTGTCATCGTCGCATCGACACGCACATTTAATCCAGATTAGGGATTTCAAAGTAACATGGTTCAGATGTGAGATGAAGGTAAAGTTCTGTAGCATCATTTCTATCCTCTCTTCCTGTCAGCAGCAGGAGCATGTGTGAGCTCAGCCTGGATCATTTACATGCAGCCGTCGCTGGATTGAATTCTAATGTGTTGGTTTGCTTTTTTGGGTTTTGTTTTTTTTAATCCCACTGAGACGCAGAGATTGTTCTGGCAGAAATTACTCTTTTTTTTCCCTGCGTGTTTCTGCTGCACGCTAACTCTCAACCACGATTCTGTAGAACACAGTGAGCATCCAGTATGGTCAGGAGGGGGCGCTCAAGGGAAAAAAATTTGTGGGGGGCGTTAACGTAAAGTCAAAGCTCTTTATATGGAAAATAACGACGGCCATGTTGGCAGGCAAAAAACTAAATTGACCTTGTTTCAAAACTCAATTGTCACACAAATCAGAACTGTTATAAAATAAAGGCAATACATTAAAGTGGTGCAAAATGGCTCAGTGGCACCATGAAACTTGGTGGAGACTTGTCCCCGCCCAAGACGAACAAAAAAGTCTATTAAGACCATGGCGTCAACTCAACAGGAAGTCAGCTATTTGGAATTTGGCGTTCTGTAAACTTGCCTGAACGTGACAATCATACCGACATAAAAACATGCATCGATTTGTACTAAACACATTTAAAGATGAAAAGTTATCAAAAGCTCTCGAAGACTGTACATGGGCGTGGCCACAGCATCTGTCGGAATTTTGGCGAATTTGGACCGTTCACCACGAAACAGGAAGTGTCCCGATAACTTTGCCATACATTGACCGATCAGCTACGAAACCCAGCCAGACAACATCAGCACATGACAACTGAGTCAAGGGTTTAGCGCCACCTGCTGGCAGAACGGCGGCTGGCTGTGAGGGCCCACACAATTCTGCTTACAGATTATTGGATTAGATTGGGATAGTGTTGGCTCGCCCTGATGAAGTGGATGTGGGTGTGTTGTGTCCTCTGGCCCCAAGAGTCCACACTTGTGTTAAAAGCCTTCTTCTTTGACAGCACTTTCAAATATGACAAACAAATTAAGTCCAGATTTTTCCAACTGAGGCTCATCGCCAAGGTGAAGGCCTGTCTCCCTCGCAAGGTCTAAAGCCCGTGGTATACTTCAGTCGCATTGCGTGGACCCTGGTATACGCACACGTCAGGGTCCTGTAGTATCCCACTTCACCATCGGGGGGCAGTACAAGTCTGGATGCAGGGAATAGGTCCCGGCTCACAGCTGAACGGTCCAGCGAGCACGGGAGTCGGAGTGGCAGCCGGTTCGAGGGTTGCCAGGTTGAGCCTCAGACGACTATCCTTGGCGATGACTTCTTCTGTTGTCGAAATGTTTTATTCTGCTTGGTGAGTGGGGCTTGAAACTCCACCTACTGGTGCGGTGGAAGTTCAATTCGCACATGCGCTGTCCACGCGCACCCAACACGCTCTTTGAGCATGGTTCCAAAATCCCAAAATTTAGAGACCCAAATCCATGCATTTATAACATCTGGATTCATGCTTCATCGCGACATCGGGTCTTATCTTAGAACGAGTTACCCATGGAAATTAAACTTGCCTCCACTGTTGAACATTTTAAATCACTTTTAAAGACCCACCTTTTCTTTTTGGCGTGACTTCAGGATCAGAACCCAGACACTTCTATGTCACTATTTTACCCTTTTACTTTTATTAGGGCTGGAGCACGAACGCAAAGGGCTGAAACAGCGCAGGTGTGGTGAATATTGTCATGGAGCCTGGTCCCTTGCCTTGCCCATGGGCGCCCCCAAGGTGAAAAACGAGCCAAAAATTAATTTCCACCGAATTTCCTGAAACTTTGTGGGAAGATGATATAGCCCAAGCCGAACAAAAAAATCGATAGAAACCATGGCCACTTTGAATTTCTGTGATTTGCCAAGGGCTGGCTCCATGACTTTTGTGGGGACATGAGGGCCCTTTAATTACTTTATGTTGTTTTGAACTCTTGGGTAAACCCTGGCCACTTTTTAATTAAAGAATATAAAGTTGATTTGATCACTTTAGAGGACGACGAGTCAGCGGAAGACACAGCCCGTGTGAATAGACCAGCTGCATAAATATTCTGTCATATCCTGTTTACAACTACACTTTCAAACTCCCAGACGTCACATGGCGCGGCCTCTATGAGCGGCCATGTTGGCAGGCAAACGTGTGAGCGCTCACTGTCACTTTAAATCCACACAAATCCAACGATATATCGCAAATCTGATCCATATAAAGCCCCCGCGTGGAGAGGACATTGTTCCTGATTAATTTCCCTTCATCTTACTCCAGAGAGTCACTGAAAATGTACCCAAAAAATGTTTGTAAACCACTCACTCTCCCACACCAAAGTTGTATCCTTTTAGTTTTTCTTTTAGTGTCGCATTAAAAATAACGTAAGCTTTTTTGAAGAGGAAACAGGAGACGAGGGAGAAGTGAGTAATAATTCTAAACATTCAAACACAGAGGACACAGAGAGAGAGAGACACAGAGAGAGAGACACAGAGAGAGAGAGAGACAGAGACACAGAGACAGAGACAGAGAGACAGAGACAGAGAGAGAAATCTGCAGCAATAAAAATGTGTTTTCTTACCTCAGATAGAGAGTGGAGGAGATTCCTGCACTAACAAGTGGATGAGAATGTGAGGGTCTTTCTGCGCTAACAGGTGGAGAGAGAGAGAGAGAGAGAGAGAGAGAGACACACACACACAGAGAGAGAGAGACTTTTAACCCCTCCTCCTCCTCCTCCATCGTCTCTCTCTCATTTTTTCACTGTTTAATATCCTCTCACACAGACTCACATTCATCTGAAGTGTCAACAGTGATGAAGCTCTTCCTTTAATCACATGACACGTGTATTAGATTTACACACACACACATACACACACACACACACAGTTATACACACACACACGCACACACACACACAGTTATACACACACACACACACACACACACACACACACACACACACACACACACACACACACACAGTTATACACACACACACACAAAGTTATACACACACACAGTTATACACACACACACACACACCCTGCAACAGCAGCATGTGTCTTTCTTCTGTATAATTTGTGGTTAATGATGCCTAATGATACATGTTTACATCCAACACACACACACACACACACACGCACGCACACGCACACACACACACACAGTCACACGCATACACGCACACTCACACGCACACACGCACACGCACGCACACACACACACAGAGGAAGGGTGGAGATGCTCTGGACCTCCTCCCCCTCTGTCTTCGCTCTCCTGCGCTCGGACAGATCAGCGTCTCTGGACTGAAGGAATTCCTCGTTCAAAATATAGAAATAAATAAACAAATGAATTAAATCCCCTTCACCCTTCACCCTTCACCCTTCACCCTTCATCCTCCTCCTCATCTCCTCACTGCATCTCATCCACCCACCCACTCTCTCTCTCTCCTCTCATCCATGCATGCCAAATGAATGAGTGAACCCTCAGATGATGGGGATTTTATTTTGTTTTCGTTCGCCTGTTCTGTGTCTTCTCTCGTCTCTTTCCACATCCGTCTCTGGAGTGAAATACACAGAGACACACAGAAAGACACACAGAGACACAGAGAGACACACAGAAAGACACAGAAAGACACACAGAGACACAGAGACACAGAGAGACACACAGAAAGACACACAGAGACACACAGAGACACAGAAAGACACACAGAAAGACACACAGACACAGAAAGACACACAGAAAGACACACAGAGACACAGAGAGACACACAGAAAGACACAGAAAGACACACAGAGACACAGAGACACAGAGAGACACACAGAAAGACACACAGAGACACACAGAGACACAGAAAGACACACAGAAAGACACACAGACACAGAAAGACACACAGAAAGACACACAGAGACACAGAGACACAGAAAGACACACAGAGACACAGAGAGACACACAGAAAGACACAGAAAGACACACAGAGACACAGAGACACAGAGAGACACACAGAAAGACACACAGAGACACACAGAGACACACAGAGACACAGAAAGACACACAGAAAGACACACAGAGACACAGAGAGACACACAGAAAGACACAGAAAGACACACAGAAAGACACACAGAGACACAGAGAGACACACAGAAAGACACACAGAAAGACACACAGAGACACACAAAGACACACAGAAAGACACACAGAGACACAGAGAGACACACAGAAAGACACAGAAAGACACACAGAGACACAGAGAGACACACAGAAAGACACACAGAGACACAGAGACACAGAGAGACACACAGAAAGACACACAGAAAGACACACAGAGACACACAGAGACACAGAAAGACACACAGAAAGACACACAGAGACACAGAGAGACACACAGAAAGACACAGAAAGACACACAGAGACACAGAGACACAGAGAGACACACAGAAAGACACAGAAAGACACACAGAGACACAGAGAGACACACAGAAAGACACACAGAGACACACAGAAAGACACACAGAGACACAGAGACACACAGAAAGACACACAGAAAGACACACAGAGACACACAGAAAGACACACAGAGACACACAGAGACACAGAAAGACACACAGAAAGACACACAGACACAGAAAGACACAGAGAGACACAGAAAGACACACAAAGACACACAGAGACACACAGAAAGACACAGAAAGACACACAGACACAGAAAGACACACAGGGACACAGAAAGACACAGAGACACACAGAGACACAACCGTTTTAAAATCACCCTCATCTTGATTTTTAAAAAACTCCAGAGCAGAGTGTTAACATGGGAGTGAATGAGAGGTTTGAGCAGAACTCTCTGTGCTTTTAGGTGATTTTAAGAAAAACTGAAAACAACACACAGGGTTAGACGACAACCAGAGCAACGTGTTTATGTAGAAACTGTCTGTGTGGGTTTGAAATTGTGAGCAGGAGAAGAGTTTGTTTAGAGGTTTGTGTCATTATTTTCATGCTTCACGCTAACGGCTAAAGTACAAAACTTAAACTGCGATGGTTTAAAAACCGTAATATGTATCAAAACTTTGACTTTGGTGACAAAAGTCTCAAGTCTTTTGATCCGTTTAAAGTTTCAACCACGTCTCTACGTTAAAGTTTGACGACACTGTGACGCTCCGAAGTGGGCGGGGTTGTGAACTGCGTTTCCCATTCGTGTGTATGTGGAGATTCTTCAGATTTTTGTTGCCACGGTTACTCAAAGCGCTTAGTAAAGGCATAGCACACGATTCCCGTTCAAACCACAGACACGAGTACACACACACACACACACAGTGACGGGTGGTTGATCCCTCGCTCCTCTGAGCCTCGTTACTTCTTCCTCCCGTGTTTCCTGTGGACTCTCTCGTGTTCCTCAGAGATCTTCTAAAGCCGCTCCGATTCCAGTGTTGAACTTAATTAACGCTTTTTCCCAAAGAAAAGTGCGAGTTATTAAAGCTTCCTGTCAAAACAACCAGGCTTTGTTTTTGTTTCTACGTAATGTGAATATTTTAGACCTGTGTCGTTGGCACATCGCACGGATATTATATCTATTTATTAATGTTTATGTTTATTATATCGAACACATTTGTGAACTATTATAAACTTAAGTCCCAAACCAAACCCCATAGAAAATACAAGTGATTTTAGCTGCGGGTCCACAGCAGCTGCTGCTGCTCCTCTGCTGCCTCGTGTGGTCACTTTGTGTCACTGAAGTCAATCTGAACAAAGGATTTCAAACACTGAAGTGACAAAATAAGACATTTGAACTTAGTGATGGAGGCAGCAGTGTGTGTGTGTGTGTGTGATGTTAAAATCACTGATTTTCTCTCTGGGCTTTGGTGTGGGAGAGTGAGCGGTTATAAAACATAGGTTTTCTTGTTGAAAAGTCTGACTCACAGTAAGAGTAATCCACAAACATATTTTCATTTAAATATATTTAAGAACATTTATGAGTTTCCAACAGGAAACTGAAGTTTGTAAACCACTCACTCTCCCACACACACACACACACACACACACACACACACACAGAGCATATCATATCATACACTCAGACATGTCTCTTTTGGAAAACCTTAGGACTAGTTGCTAGGCAACCAGGGGAGTTTCTAAAAGCACTGGTGTCTCCACTGCAGGAGTGTGTGTGTGTGTGTGTGTGTGTGTGTGTGGGTGTCAGTTTCCCACTCATAGATTTACCTGAAAAAAAAAACTCTTGTAATGATGGCGAGAGTTTGAAGTTTGTTGACAATTAAACTCTTTATTTATTTAAATATAAAAACAGAAAGGAAACAACGTGGCTGAAGTGATATTTTATATAAAAAATTTAAACTTTGATCAATGTGAAACTTCTGTTGCATCACTTAGCACATAGCTCCTCCTCTGTGTGGGCGGGGTCATCACAGAAACTATGGTGGAGAAAAGAAAACCCTAACCCATATTTTCTAGTTTCTGTCATTTTTCAGTTTCTTAAATGTGAATATTTTCTACTTTCTGTCGTTTTTCAGCTTAAATGTGAATATTTTCTAGTTTCTGTCATTTTTCAGTTTCTTAAATGTAAATATTTTCTAGTTTCTGTCATTTTTCAGTTTCTTAAATGTGAATATTTTCTAGTTTCTGTCATTTTTCAGTTTCTTAAATGTGAATATTTTCTACTTTCTGTCATTTTTCAGTTTCTTAAATGTGAATATTTTCTACTTTCTGTCATTCTTCAGCTTCTTAAATGTGAATATTTTCTACTTTCTGTCATTTTTCAGTTTCTTAAATGTGAATATTTTCTACTTTCTGTCGTTTTTCAGCTTAAATGTGAATATTTTCTAGTTTCTGTCATTTTTCAGTTTCTTAAATGTAAATATTTTCTAGTTTCTGTCATTTTTCAGTTTCTTAAATGTGAATATTTTCTACTTTCTGTCATTTTTCAGTTTCTTAAATGTGAATATTTTCTACTTTCTGTCATTTTTCAGTTTCTTAAATGTGAATATTTTCTACTTTCTGTCATTTTTCAGCTTCTTAAATGTGAATATTTTCTACTTTCTGTCATTTTCAGCTTCTTAAATGTGAATATTTTCTAGTTTCTGTCATTTTTCAGTTTCTTAAATGTGAATATTTTCTACTTTCTGTCATTTTTCAGTTTCTTAAATGTGAATATTTTCTACTTTCTGTCATTCTTCAGCTTCTTAAATGTGAATATTTTCTACTTTCTGTCATTTTTCAGTTTCTTAAATGTGAATATTTTCTACTTTCTGTCGTTTTTCAGCTTAAATGTGAATATTTTCTAGTTTCTGTCATTTTTCAGTTTCTTAAATGTAAATATTTTCTAGTTTCTGTCATTTTTCAGTTTCTTAAATGTGAATATTTTCTACTTTCTGTCATTTTTCAGTTTCTTAAATGTGAATATTTTCTACTTTCTGTCATTTTTCAGTTTCTTAAATGTGAATATTTTCTACTTTCTGTCATTTTTCAGCTTCTTAAATGTGAATATTTTCTACTTTCTGTCATTTTCAGCTTCTTAAATGTGAATATTTTCTACTTTCTGTCATTTTTCAGCTTCTTAAATGTGAATATTTTCTACTTTCTGTCATTTTCAGCTTCTTAAATGTGAATATTTTCTACTTTCTGTCATTTTCAGCTTCTTAAATGTGAATATTTTCTACTTTCTGTTATTTTTCAGCTTCTTAAATGTGAATATTTTCTACTTTCTGTCATTTTTCAGCTTCATAAATGTGAATATTTTCTACTTTCTGTCATTTTTCGTCATCATTTCAATAAACAGATGAAGCAATTATGAAAATAATGATTAGCTGCAGCTCTCGATTGCATCCACATCTTTATTATAATTTTCCCTATTGCGTCACCTTCAGCCGACTCTAGGTGGCAGCAAGAGAAAACAAACGACATTCCAGTCACTTTGAAAAAACAATGTTTTTATTAGTAAAATTTACTTTAATAACTTTTTTTAAACACAGAATTTACCAGATTCTTCCGACACCACGGTCACATCACGGTGCACTGTCCTCATCCCACTGTGGACCCAGTGCACACGCCACCTACAGGCGGAGGAGCCACAGTGCAGGATCTGCTGTGTGAAGATCCCTGGAAGTTCAGGCTCCTCCTCACGCCCGGGTAGAACCACGCCCACCAGAGCGCAAAAAGACAGTCCATGCGTCTCATTCTGTTGCCAAGGAGACCACGGTCAATGTCAATGTCCGAGAAAAGCCGTCCAAGTTGTCCTGCGTTAGAGACAAAAATATTTATTTATATATATATATATATATATATATATATTTTAATTGATTTTATTTTATTTTATTTTAAACGTACACAAATCATTTTCAACAAAAAGATTTGAGGACCCCCAAAAAAATTCCCTGTGACCCATCTGTGGGCGCCAACCCAGTGTTTGGGAACTGCTGCTATAGAGCAAAAAACACAAACAAGATAAAGCCTGTTGTCCTTTCAGATTACAAAAATAAAATCCAAAATTGTGGTTCTAATACACAAAATGGATTCAAGTCAAATTCCTCAGACTCAAACAAAGAGACAAAATGTTTATGTGCAGTAGCAGAAAAGGCGCCCCCCTGTGGACTGTGGAGGATAAACAGTTCCAAGGGGGAAAAAAACAATCACTTCAGGTTCAGGGCGACGCATAGTGAGTGTCACGTGGCCTAAAAAACAAACAAATAATTACAACCTGATGTGACAAAGTACAAATAAAAATAAATCTATATAAATTCAGAGTAGAGAAAAATATGACTTTTATAAACTGTTACAGCAGCAGGTTTCTTTTTGGCTGAAACCGTTTTATTTATTAATAAAGTTTAAATAATTTTTATAGACAAGGGAAAACAAGTGTCTTAAAATGTGACAGAATGGAGAAAAAAAGTGGAGGATCAAATATGGGCATGTTTACTTTCCTGCTCACCAGATGTCATTGGGCCATTCGTCAATTTAGTGTGGGACGGATTCTGCTGAAGTCCAGAGCTGATGAAAAGTTTCTGTAACTTTACCAGTCACAGAAAACAAGTCGCTCTTTCGTTCGGCTTTAGGGTTTTTTTAATCTACAGATATTTACATAACGTTGACGAAGGCGGGCTTTTTTCTACCTCTTGGCTTTGGCTTGTTTACTTTTTCGCTCACCAGATGTCCTTTGGCTATTCGCCAATTTAGAGTTTGACTGATTCTGTTGAAATCCAGAGCTGATGAATTGTCTTAATATTTCCACCAGTCACATGAATGACAGTCACCCTTTCATTCGGCTTCGGTTTTTCTCCACAGTTATGAAGCCAACGTTACCTCAGTGTCCTTCACTCTTTGGCTTTCTTCTCGCTGTTGTGCAGTTTCTCCACGATCTTCCGCTCATGTCCGCCGGGATTGGGTCTGTTGGTGTTGTCGCTCGCCTCCTTCTTTGTTCTGCCTTTACGGGCCGAACCTTCTGTAACAGAACCAACACGAACCACGTCATTTAGCGTCACTTTAAAACAAACAAAGCGACAGAATCCGTTTCCTCACCTGTGTATTTATCCGTCAGGTTGTAATATTCATATTCATCGTAGTTTTCTTCTTCGAAAGTTGTCGGTTTCAGATTTTTCACGTCGACGTGACTCATCTTTTTTTTCTTCTTCTTTTTCTTCTTCTTTCGATGAGAAAAACAACAGGTTGTATTTTCTTCACGCGACTCTGACGCGTTTTATAGCGGAATCCTAAGCCCCTCCCCCGCGTGCACGCACAAACACACAGCCCCGCCCCCTTTGATATACCACTCCTCCCGCTATTGCATCAGATTTTTTGATAAAGCTGATGTTTTTTCCACATTAAATGAACGACTGTTATATAAAGTATTTATACTACAAATATATATATATATTAGTACAGAATCTGTTTACAACACATTTATTTCACTTTATATTAATTGTTTTTTCTGCTTCGGTGTTTAATCCCAGTAAAGTTGGTCTGTAATTATCATTTATTCATTTATCTTGATGAGACTGCAGTTATTATTGTTTATTATAATCTTATTGTATTTGATTGTTTTTCTTTATTTTAACAGGGTTTGTTTTTAAATGGGAACGATTTGATGTGTTTATGAGTTTGTTGCAGCTCAGTGTGTCAATCATTACCATCAGCTGTGATATGAGTTCATGAATGAGTGATGTTTTTATCTGAAATGTGTCGCTTTTTTAAACTAGGTCAGTGTGTGTGTGTGTGTGTGTGTGTGTGTGTGCGTGTGTGTGTGTGTGCGTGTTACAAGGCCATCTCATGATCTGATCTGTAACCTGGTTCACTCTGACACGAGGGACACGCCTGAGACGCGTGTCTGTGTGTGTGTGTCTGTGTGTCTGTGTGTGTGTGTGTGTGTCTGTGTGTCTGTGTCTGTGTGTGTGTGTGTGTGCGCACAACAACAAGAGAGCACAGTGTAACAGCTGTGACACGTCGACTCATGTTTCTGCAAATATTGACTGAACTGAGGAGAAGGAGGAGGAGGAGGAAGAGGAGGAGGAGGAGGAGGAGAAAGAAGAGTTAAAGAGGAGGAGGAACTTTGAACTGTGCAGTGCAGCAATAAATGGTAAATGTTTCATTTTTGTAGTCTTGAAGACTCAAAGCTGCTTTACACTGCACTGTCTGCCATTCACCCATTCACCCATTCACTCACACATACATGTACATCAGCACATGTGCTGATGTACATGTATGTGTAGAACAGGATAATCCAGTAACACAATGTGACTGATGTGAAAGTGTGAGGTTTAATTGAAGTGTAGTCACACACACACACACACACACACACACACACACACACACACACACACAGTGGCACACACAGATACACACACAGTGACACACACACACACAGTGACACACACAGATACACACACAGATACACACACAGTAACACACACACAGACATACACACACACACAGACACACACACACAGTGACACACACACACACAGTGACACACACAGACAGACACACACACACACAGACAGACACACACAGTGACACACACAGTGACACACACAGTGACACACACAGTGACACACACAGTGACACACAGTGACACACACAGTGACACACACACACACACACAGACACACACACACACACAGTGACACACAGTGACACACACAGTGACACACACACACCTGCAGTGAAGACATTCTCAGGGTTTGTCAGTAAAGTCAGATTATAAATGTAAAGTCAAATGTTGTAACAAATAAAAACAACTTCTTCCTTGTGGACAAAAAGCTAAACTCATATGATGGCGATGATTCAATACTTCTACACCTACGTCAGTGTTAAAGAACACGTACACGTCTGTATCTCACTGTGAGACAGGAAACGTTCAAACGTCTTTGTTCACTTTGACCTCAGTGACACAAAGTGACCACACGAGGCAGCAGAGGAGCAGCAGCTAAAACCCCTGATTTTCTCTCTGGGCTTTGGTGTGAGAGAGTGAGATAAAGATCTGTACGTGTTCTTAAAAACATCTCATCAGTTTCTTCCTTATGTTGTAATGATGAAGCTTTGGGATTAGAGTTTGTTGTTCTTCTGCAGGCTCCGCCCTCAGTCGCTCAGATCCTTGAAAACGAGGCGACAGACATCCCATCATGCTCGGAGATGAGTGTCCATCACCTGAAGGGAAGAGGAGAAAATGAGCGAGGAGGAAACCGACAGGAGAAAGTGAAGGATGAACGTCTTTAAATGTACCGGAGGCTGATTGACGTAGTTCCCATCATCATCATCGTCGTCGTCGTCGTCGTCGTCGTCAGAGTTGCTCTGAGCTGCTGCTTCAGATGTGAAACAACAGCAGACGTCAGAAGAACGTCCAGAACATTTACATATTTATTTATTTTGAGAGACGTAAACGAGACGACTCAGCGACGAGGATCAGGACTCACTTTGAGAGTCCTGCGGATCCACATTCAGGTAGTACCGTTCCTCCTCCTCCTCCTCGTCCTCCTCGTCCTCCTCCTCCTCCTCCCGTTCTTCTCCCTGTTCTTCACGTTTCTCATCTTCAGTGAATTTTCAAGAACAATCAAAAAAGAGACTGAATATAATGTTGTGATTTAACACCCAAAACGAACAAAGAAAAACAGAGAAACAATTCTCACCTTCCAGGTTTACGTACTCGTGTCGAACGTCTGCAAATGAGGACAGACAGCTGATCACACAGACAGCTGATCACACAGACAGCTGATCACACAGACAGCTGATCACACAGACAGCTGATCACACAGTCACATGATCACACAGTCACATGATCACACAGTCACATGATCACACAGTCACATGATCACACAGTCACATGATCACAGTCACATGATCCCACAGTCACATGATCCCACAGTCACATGATCACACAGTCACATGATCCCACAGTCAGGTGTGAACAGGTGTGAACAGGTGTGAACAGGTGTGAACAGGTGTAAACAGGTGTAAACAGGTGTGAACAGGTGTGAACTGCACCTGAACTGGGCGTCGAGACTTGGCTCTGGTTTGCTGGTGCCAGAGCGTCACTGTCAGGAATCACGATGCTGCAGAGAAACGAGAGGAAACGGTTCAGATTCAGATTCACAGGAAAGAAATCAGAGTGAAAGAGCTGCCGTACATGTAGCCGGGATCTTCTACATCACTGTCAGCCAGATTCAGGTCAGAGTTCAGATACTCAGGTCCTGCATTGAACGAAAAACACAATAATTAACAATTAAAACAACACAGAAAAACTGATTTCATCACCGGAGAGAAGTAAACGTGAACTTACCTTCTGCTGGGTTTTCATAACTTGGATTACTTTCTGTGAAATGGAGACTAACGGTTTCACACTCGTTCCTCACATTGTTGATCATGAAAAATACAAAAGTTCACATCTCACCAGTGTCTGTTGGTGTGAAGGATCGGTGTCTCCGCTGAGTTCCAGAATCAGCTGAAGATGAGCTGAAAACCAGAGAGACACTTAAACAAGTCCACATACCTGTACAAGGGGCAACTGATATGCCCCGCCCCTTCCCATCAGGCCTTTAACCAAAGCCCCGCCCCTATACACTATAAGTAATGTTTGTAATGGTGTAAACAAGTTTGAACACGCTAAACCAGCAGTGAACAGGTGTGAACAGCATTGACTCACACGACCCTCGGTGGTGAGAGCAGGTGGTGAGCAGAGCGGATGGAGTTCAGATCACTGCTTATCTGAACTGCAACAGAGAGAGAGACAGAGACAGAGAGAGAGAGAGTCATCTTCATCATCACTGTAAACATCTTCATCTTCATCACCATCATCATCATCACTGTAAACATCTTCATCATCATCACTGTAAACATCTTCATCTTCATCACCATCATCATCATCACTGTAAACATCTTCATCATCATCACCATCATCACTGTAAATATCTTCATCATCATCATCACTGTAAACATCTTCTTCATCATCATCACCATCACTGTAAACATCTTCATCATCATCACTGTAACCATCTTCATCATCATCACCATCATCACGGTAAATATCCTTATCATCACCATCACCATCATCATCATCACTGTAAACATCTTCATCATCATCTTCATCATCATCACTGTAAACATCTTCTTCATCATCTTCATCACCATCATCACCAACATCTTCATCACCATCATCATCATCTTCATCACCATTATCATCATCACCATCATCAGCATCATCAACACCATCATCACCATCACCTTCATCACCATCATCACCACCATCATCACCATCATCATCACCTTCATCACCATCATCATCACCATCACCATCATCATCACCTTCATCATCATCATCACCTTCATCACCATCATCACCATCATCATCACCATCATCATCATCATCACCATCATCATCATCATCATCATCAGCATCACCACAATCACCATCATCACCATCACCTTCATCATCACCACCATCACCTTCATCATCACCACCATCACCATCACCATCACCTTCGTCATCATCATCACCATCTTCATCACCATCATCATCTTCATCACCATCATCATCTTCATCACCACCCGCATCATCATCACCATCATCAGCATCACCACAATCACCATCATCACCCTCACCATCACCTTCATCATCACCACCATCATCATCATCACCATCATCAGCATCACCACAATCACCATCATCACCCTCACCATCACCTTCACCATCACCTTCATCATCACCACCATCACCATCATCACCATCACCATCACCATCATCATCACCATCATCACCATCATCATCCTCATCACCATCATCATCTTCATCACCATCATCACCATCACCATCACCATCACCATCACCATCACCATCATCATCACCATCATCTTCATCACCATCATCACCATCATCATCACCATCATCTTCATCACTTACATGGATGAACGACTCTGAATTCCGTGGACCTGAAAGAAAACAGACAGATTTTTCCTCATCTCTCGTCTGGAGGTGTAAATGTAAACATTGTGAAATGGTGAATACTTACGGCATGTATTCTTCTGAAGCATGTGTTTGTCTGATGGACACTGAGGACAGAAGACGACAACAACAACAACAACAAAGAAACAAATGTTTGTGACGCACTCACAGACACACATCTGTGGTCCACACATGGACACGTACAGAGCACATGTGCATGTTTGTCAGCGGTGGACATCTCACCCAGCGGACCTTTGTTCCAGCAGGACAGACAGACGACGGTCAGCAGAGCCATGGAGACAAAGACAGCGGCTGACAGAACCAGGAGGAACCAGGAGGAGTCCATGTTCCATCTGAGGAGGTCAGAAGAACACGTTAGTTCAGTTACAACAGAACCAGGAGGAACCAGGAGGAGTCCATGTTCCATCTGAGGAGGTCAGAAGAACACGTTAGTTCAGTTACAACAGAACCAGGAGGAACCAGGAGGAGTCCATGTTCCATCTGAGGAGGTCAGAAGAACACGTTAGTTCAGTTACAACAGAACCAGGAGGAACCAGGAGGAGTCCATGGTCCATCTGAGGAGGTCAGAAGAACACGTTAGTTCAGTTACAACAGAACCAGGAGGAACCAGGAGGAGTCCATGTTCCATCTGAGGAGGTCAGAAGAACACGTTAGTTCAGTTACAACAGAACCAGGAGGAACCAGGAGGAGTCCATGGTCCATCTGAGGAGGTCAGAAGAACACGTTAGTTCAGTTACAACAGAACCAGGAGGAACCAGGAGGAGTCCATGTTCCATCTGAGGAGGTCAGAAGAACACGTTAGTTCAGTTACAACAGAACCAGGAGGAACCAGGAGGAACCAGGAGGACGAGCGACGCACAAACTGTAACTGTTATAATGACACTGACTGTAAAACGCTGCGTTTGCTCGTCGTGTTAAATCTCGCTGCTTCATCTGCCTTTGAAGCAACAAACATTTCCTGAAGTGATGATGAAACAACCCTCCTCCTCCTCACAGAGGTGAGTCACACAGGAAGGAAGGTTAACGCACACACAAACCTCACATCATAACTACAAACTGTATTTCCTGCCTCAGCTGCTCGTTCAGAGTCAGAGGGCGGCCATCTTGAGAGTTGAGTCTTTGAGGGCAGAACGATGACGAAGCCCGTGCTACAGTGGCCTGGAAGTGCAAACCAGTATTACAAAACTCAAAACACTTTTACAAATACCAAAACAAATGAACAAAAGTTAAAACAAATTTACAAAAGCCACAGTCCTTACGGAAAGGTAATGTCCCAATTGCTGCGAGTGACCCGGAAATGACACCGTGAATGCTCAGTTGGTGACTTCTGTGTGTCGTAAGAATGGATGCTTGTGACCGAGTGAGGTTTTGTCATGTGTGTATTATAAGAACTGGATAGAGCTCCGCCCCTTTGGCTCTGTTCATTCCTATGGAGTCACTCACACAGGCAAAGTTGTGCAGACTCATGATCATATTATTGAGCCCGCCAGACCACGTGACCAACGCGTAGCCTGGTTCTGTAAGGACTGCGGCATGTTCATTTGTTTCTGTATTTGTAAATTTGGTTCAGGTTTTATAATCCTATAATCCAGGTTAGAACTTCCAGGCCACCGTACCTGGCTTCATTTTCAAAAGAAATGTTTTGGAGTTATTTTCCTGTTGAAATTTGGAGATTATGAATTGAAGTTGTGTCACAAACACAGTGTTAAAGGTTTTTAAATGTCCGGCGCATGAGGTCATGACACAGTTACTGTCGACTGCAACTGAACACAACTTAAAACACTGAGCTCATAAAATCTACGTCGGCTAACGTCTACGATGTCGTCAGAACGCTGTGAGACGTCTGTAAAGCACTCAATCCTTCTATAATAAAGTGATAGAAGGAGTTAGCTTACCATCGAAGCAGCTCAAGCATGGATGTATTATAAGGACTGGATAGAGCTCCGCCCCCTTGGCTCCGTTCATTCCTATGGAGTTGCTCACACAGCGCATATGCCAAAAAAGTTTCTGACTTCCTGGTTTATTTCTGGGTTGTACATGTGCAGTAGTGTTACTCCCATAATGCCTTTCGGCTATGTGAACGAGCCGCCCACGTTCTCGACTTGCTCGGCATGTCCATAAACAGAGAAAGGCATGATGGGAGTACGCTACTGACGAGCGCATGCGGATTTCATGAATACCGATGTCACGTTAGCTTCAGGCTTTAAACCATGGATTTATAAATGAACGTCAAACCAACGACAGTGAATACAGTAAAAGTATAATGACGTCATTACAGTTAAAATCATCAATTTAATGGTTCCTTTAATTGATCGTGGCTATTAGGCAAACTCATTTTCACACCAGCACCAAAAAAAACAGGTCGTTGGTTGAGAGGTGGGGGGGGGGGGTCTCAGGTTCACATGAGTCACATGACTCATGACCAGGAAGTGAACTTTTCCTTCTTCGACTTTGACTCGACCTCTGCTGTGAGTCGAGGCCTAACCAGAACCGTCACTGGTCTCGTGTGAAGGAACATCTCGAGCGTAAGTTAAAACACTGAAGCATGTGCACACAGGGAGGAAGTGGAGGTGAAAACTCACCAACACCTGAAGACAGAGGACGACTGGGTGAAGGTCTCAGGGCCTGCAGCTTCTCTTGTGTCCTCTGCTGGATCTGCTCCTCACGAGGCGACTGAACAAACATCTGCCATGTCTGAAGACAACCTCCAACTGCCGCTCCGCACATTCAGCAACCTACTAGGCTCCTCCCTCCACCGACACTGCTGCTGCGTCCAATCATCTAATGAGCCTAGAATCATCTTCCTGCCTCCATAGATGCTCTGACTTCTGACGTGTTCACAAGACACAGAGGAGAATCTGAGGAGTAAGAAGAAGATCTTGACCAAACTTCAGCTTCAGCTTCAGTTTCAGCAGCTTCAGTTTCAGCAGCTTCAGCTTCAGCAGACCACAGATGATCTGCTGAAGCTGCTGAAACCGTTGCAACATCCTCCCACGTACAGGAAACCCCCCCCCCCCCCCCCCCCCAAACCACCTGCTGAGACCGAGGCCCTTTCTCAACATCCATACTTCCATACGTGTGCTGGCTCCGCCCTGTTTACCAAGTCATTAGATGCTTGGTGTGATCGATAGATTTGTTGTTGACGTGTTATTTTGTTTTTAATGTAAACTTTTAATAAAGGAAGTTAAAGATTTAAAATGTGAAAAATATTAACAATAAAAGTATTTTACAGGTTAATTTATCAACACAGTAGGTGGCGATAATGAGGCTTAAGCACTTGGCGTCACCCGCCATTCAAACAGTAGAACAAGGAAGTAGCTGCTGTTCCAATAGAAGAGATCGTACTGGTGTTCTCAGTCCTCTGAGTATGTTCTCCAGTCGTACTGACACCAGACTGTCGTCACTCTGAGCTTCATCTGTTTCACTCAACAGCTCAAACACAAACAAGCTACAGAAACAGAAACATGTGTCTGTGAGGGTTCTCAGCATGAAGGTTCTCTGGTTCTCAGTGTGAAGGTTCTTGGCGTGAAGGTTCTCTGGTTCTCAGTGTGAAGGTTCTCTGGTTCTCAGAGTGAAGGTTTTCTGGTTCTCAGCATGAAGGTTCACTGGTTCTCAGAGTGAAGGTTTTCTGGTTCTCAGCATGAAGGTTCACTGGTTCTCAGAGTGAAGGTTCTCTGGTTCTCAGTGTGAAGGTTCTTGGCCTGAAGGTTCTCTGGTTCTCAGAGTGAAGGTTCTATGGTTCTCGGAGTGACGGTTCTACGGTTCTCAGAAGGTTCTCGGAGTGAAGGTTCTACGGTTCTCAGTTAGAAGGTTCTCGGAGTGAAGGTTCTACGGTTCTCTGTTAGAAGGTTCTCGGAGTGAAAGTTCTACGGTTCTTATTTAGAAGGTTCTCAGTGTGAAGGTTCTCTGGTTCTCAGAGTGAAGGTTCTCTGGTTTTCAGTGTGAAGGTTCTCTGGTTCTCAGAGTGAAGGTTATCTGGTTCTCAGTGTGAAGGTTCTCTGGTTCTCCGGGTGAAGGTTATCTGGTTCTCAGTGTGAAGGTTCTCTGGTTCTCAGTGTGAAGTTATCTGGTTCTCAGTGTGAAGGTTATCTGGTTCTCAGTGTGAAGGTTCTTGACGTGAAGGTTCTATGGTTCTCAGAGTGAAGGTTCTCTGGTTCTCGGAGTGAAAGTTCTATGGTTCTCAGAAGGTTCTCGGAGTTGATGTTTTGAACATTTAAAAAGTGAAATGAAAGGATGACAGAAAATGTGTTTTTTTTATTGGTGGAAAAACATCACACATTCATTCGGTCTGAAAATCAATGCAAATCAAACGTTTCCCAAAAATAAAAGTGGACGTACAGAATGATCAGGTTCTCCTGTACGGAAGCCCGACAGGCAAGTTTGTTTTGGTTTTGACAAAAATTTCGCTTTTTAAGAACTTCTTTTTCTTTCATTCACGTAAATAAATTAGATTTTGTCTTTTAAATTTGAACTTTTAACTTTCATTTTATTTTTGCCTCTCTGGGCCTCCGTACATTCGCATCAGTATAAACACATTTTGCGATTCATTAAATAAGAAAAATGATCGACCTGAGCCTGTTAATAACACACAAACTACTGTTGACTTCATATTAAAGAAAAAGAAAAACAACCATTTAAGATCAAACAACTTTGATTATTAACATCCCCAAATATTTATGCATTTGAACAAATCGTGATCAATAGACAATTTAGGTTTTTTTAAGTGTAGCCGTTTTTCAAACTTACAGAACATTCGTCTTTATCTCACTGTGAAACTGAAGTTTATAAACCGCTCACTCTCCCACACCAAACCTCATAGAGATCATTGATTTTAGCTGCAGTGACACAGGAGCTGCTGGTCCTATGCTTCCTCGTGTGGTCACTTTGTGTCACTGCGATAAGTCTGAATGAATGATTTTTAATGCAGAATTCACAAAATAAGACATTTGAACTTTTATTTTTATAGAATTTTATAACTTAGTGATGGAGGCAGCAGTGGATCAACAACTCCTGTGTGTGTGACATTAAAATCACAGATTTTCTCTATGGGCTTTGGTGTGGGAGAGTGAGCGGTTTACAAATAAAGACGTGATCGAGAAACTTAAACTGACGTAGATTTTATGGAGTTGGAGGAGATGGTGGAGCTGTGAGAGATAGTTAGTGTCACTGTTCCTTTTAAAAGGTTACAAGCAAAAAAAATTAAACAACGTTAAAAAACAAACTTAAAAAAAGTCTCTGCATGGCAGATAGTTCAGTCCCTGTGTGTGTGTGTGTGTGTGTGTGTGTGTGTGTGTGTGCGTGTGGTCAGATCAAAACACTGGACACTGGAACTCGTGTGGATCGGCCGCTCTTTGGCACAACGATGGGTTCATCGTCTGTGAACAGAGAGGGTGAGAGGGTGAGACTGAGGAGATGAGAGGGTGAGACTGATGGAGGTGAGAGGGTGAGACTTTAACAGTATAAATGTGATAAACCTGTAAAAACAAAACTCTTTTGAATCCATACTGCCTCTCACCTGTGGGGGCGCCCTTCTCAGCCCGGCATCGATCCCTTTCAATGAAGAGGGCGGTGGCGAGGAAGAAAGCCCCGCCCACCACGGAGACAAAAGTGCAGAGCAGCAGAGAGAGCTGAAGAGAGCGGAACTGCCAGAGGAACGAGTCACTCCTTCTGAGGGAGTCTGAGACCTGAGACACACACACACAGACATAAGCAGCTGTGCACATGTGCACATGTGACACTGTGACATGTTTTGACGTGTGTGTGTGCGATCATACCACTCCGATCAGGTAAGGACTCCCAGCGTCTCCAAACAGATGAGAGATGACGATCTGCAGAGCCTCAGCTGTGGAGCGGCGTGTTGGAACGACCACGTACTGAAGAGCAACAACGACATTAATGACATTTTTAACGTCTGTAACGTCTGTAACGTCTCAAACGTTTGTAACGTGTAACGTCTGTAACGTCTGTAACGTGTGTAACGCGTGTAACGCGTGTAACGTTTGTAACATGTGTAACGTTTGTAACCTGTGTAGCGTGTGTAACGTTTGTAATGTGTATAGCGTGTGTAACTTTTGTAACGTTTGTAACATCTGTAACGTGTGTAACGTTTGTAACATGTGTAACGTTTGTAAAGTGTGTAGCGTCTGTAACGCGTGTAGCGCATGTAAGATGTGTACAGTGTGTAACGTGTGTAGTGTGTGTACAGTGTGTAACTTTGTAGTGTGTGTAACGTGTGTAACTTTTTAACGTGTGTACAGTGTGTAACGTGTGTAGCGTGTGTACAGTGTGTAACGTGTGTAACTTTGTAGCGTGTGTAGCGTGTGTACAGTGTGTAACGTGTGTAACTTGGTAGCGTGTGTAGCGTGTGTACAGTGTGTAACATGTGTAACTTTGTAACGTGTGTAGCGTGTGTAGCGTGTGTAAGGAGCTGAAACATGACACAAACACAGAGAGCTCCTCACCAGCAGGATGTCGGCCACGATGGCCCAGTTCATGCTCAGGAACGTTTCTCCAAGAAAGATGAAAACCTGGAAGGACAGACAAGCACAGGCTGTGTGTGTGTGTGTGTGTGTGTGTTGAATTCACAGGTTTATGAGTTTTCTTCTCAGCCCTGACAGGAACTCACGTATGTGGCGACGGTGCTGCTCTCAGCGAACACGATGGCCAGGTAGAGGAACGGCGCCGACAGCAGCAGACCGGCGGCACACACCAGCGGATCCGCTCTGGCTGTCTTCTTCTTCAGCTGCCGACTGACCTGCACACCGCTGGCCACGCCCAGCACACCTGTGACGCAGGTGATGGCCCCGAAAATCAGACTGTGGCAAAAGAAACAACCTTCAGATGGAGTCACACGTGAAAAACACCTGCGCTGTCACTTTAACGATGCGTCACCTGTCGGAGGAGGCGCAGTGTCCGTCCACGCACGGCGCCTTCTTCCCTGTGAAGATGGCGGCTCTGAGGAGGAATGTTGGAGCCCAAAGAGCCAGAGAACCAGTGACGAAGGCCACGGCTGTGAAGCCAAACGTGGACAACACGAAGCTGGAGCTGCAGAAGAACAGAGACAGATCAGCAGCGCCCCCTGCTGGACTCTGAACACTGGTTACTTTCTGTTATTTTTCAGCTTCTTACATGTGAATATTTTCTACTTTCTGTCATTTTCAGCTTCTTAAATGTGAATGTTTTCTACTTTCTGTCATTTTCAGCTTCTTAAATGTGAATGTTTTCTACTTTCTGTCATTTTTCAGTTTCTTAAATGTGAATATTTTCTACTTTCTGTCATTTTTCAGTTTCTTAAATGTGAATATTTTCTACTTTCTGTCATTTTCAGTTTCTTAAATGTGAATGTTTTCTACTTTCTGTCATTTTCAGCTTCTTAAATGTGAATGTTTTCTACTTTCTGTCATTTTTCAGCTTCTTAAATGTGAATGTTTTCTACTTTCTGTCATTTTTCAGTTTCTTAAATGTGAATATTTTCTACTTTCTGTCATTTTCAGCTTCTTAAATGTGAATGTTTTCTACTTTCTGTCATTTTCAGCTTCTTAAATGTGAATGTTTTCTACTTTCTGTCATTTTCAACTTCTTAAATGTGAATGTTTTCTACTTTCTGTCATTTTTCAGTTTCTTAAATGTGAATATTTTCTACTTTCTGTCATTTTCAGCTTCTTAAATGTGAATGTTTTCTACTTTCTGTCATTTTCAGCTTCTTAAATGTGAATGTTTTCTACTTTCTGTCATTTTCAGCTTCTTAAATGTGAATGTTTTCTACTTTCTGTCATTTTCAGATTCTTACTTCTTGATGAGCGCCCTCAGGTCCGTCAGCCAGCCGGTTCGGTGCAGGTGATGCTCAGATCGAGCCTCGATGGCTCCTCGTTTGGGTTCCTTGACCACGAGCAGCAGCAGCAACACTGCGACCAGGCCCAGCACTGGAGTCACCTGACAGACAGGTAACAGGGTCAGAGGTCAGCACAGGTAAAAGGGTCAAAGGTCAGGCGTTTAGGTTTTGTGATGAACGTACCCTCAGAGCCCAGTGCCAGTCCTTCGTCACGTTACTGACTTGTGACCCCGCGATGTATCCAAGGCCACTGACAGGAGGAGGAGATGGAGACAGGTTACAACTGAGGTTCTCAATGACTGGGCCGGGACCCACACACGGGTCACCTCAAAACAACCTTTTAGTTAAGTTTTATTACATAGCTGTTTGTGCCTCACCTGCCCACTGGGACGGCGAAATAAAAGACGGACAGCATGTTTGTCCTCCTCTCGTCCACGTAGAGGTCGGCGATGATGGTGGGAGCGATGGTGGAGTAACTGGCCTCGCCGACGCCGACCAGGCCTCGCGTCAGCAGCAGCAGCCAGAAATGCTGCGGGGAAACAGAAGCGGCGTTAGAAGCGAAGCTTTGCCAGCGCTCAGCATGGAGAAGTGGGCGTGGCTAGCATCTCACCTCTTTGGGCGTGTAGGAGCTGGCGAGCGTCACCAGGGACCAGAACGCAATTCCCACGCTCATGATCAACCTCCTGTTGTAGCGGTCGCCCAGGTAACCAAACAACGGCGCCAGGAACATGTAGCTGCAAATAAACACTGACGAGAAAACGCACATCAACAAAAACACAACAATCATCAACACTGCCCCCTGCTGGTCGTTTGTTTCAAACTCATACCACATGAAATTCATGACTCGTCTTTGTCCTCAAACGTCTCGGTTTTGAAAAAAAATGAGACGTTAGAGGACAAAAAACTGATTTTATCCACTTTTAGCTGTGGGGACACAGGAGCTGCTGGTCCTCTACTGCCTCGTGTGGTCACTTTGTGTCACTGAGGCCAATCTGAACAAAGGATTTCAAACACTGAAGTGACAAAATAAGACATTTGAACTTAGTGATGGAGGCAGCAGTGGATCAACAACTCCTGTGTGTGTGTGTATAATGTTAAAATCACAGATTTTCACTATGGACTTTGGTGTGGCAGAGTGTGTGTGTGTGTGTGTGTGTGTGTGTGTGTGTGAGTGGGAAAGTCAGTTTCAGACACAAACTCATTTGCACACGATCAGCCAGAGAAGCTGAACTGGGACAGTAACTAAACACCACTGGATCAGGGAGGCCATCAAGATCCAGAAACAGGTCCCAAGGACCATCGGACCACAGTAACATCCCGTGACTCTTCTGGCGCAGTCAGACTTTACCTGTCTGTCTGACTAAATCAAGTCCAAACTCAGCGATATGACAAACATGACAGGAAGTTCACACGCTGCTCAGTGACTCACCAGTTTGGAGTAAACCAGACTTTTCATCATCAATCCCAAAATAATGCTCGATGTCGGGGAGAACACCTGGTGACGGAAGAAAAGACAAACTTATGAGCTGCGGAAAGATGAAGTACGGACACATTCTCAAAGCTGCCTGTGCTGTGAGCGCCCCCTGTGGCAAGTACCTACACAACTATGTCAAAACTGAATAAAAGACTTGTGTCATATGATCTACGATGTCTACGTCACACGTTCACGTCTTTATCTCATTGTGAGACAGAAGTTTGTAAAGCACTCACTCTCCCACACCAAACCTCATAGAGAAAAACAGTGATTTTAACATCACAGCACACAGGAGTTGTTGATCCACTGCTGCCTCCATCACTAAGTTCTAATATTTTAATTTGTAAAATTCGGCATTTAAAATATTTCATTTAGACTTAACTCAGTGACACAAAGTGACCACACGAGGCAGCAGAGGACCAGCAGCTCCTGTGTCCCCGCCAGCTAAGATCACTGATTTTCTCCATGAGGTTTGGTGTGGTTTACAAACTTCAGTTTCCACTTCAAAAACCGTCAACTATCACTTTAACGCTGGTTTAAAGACACGAGTGACTTGTAACGCGGTTTGTTTTCAGTGTAACTGAATCATTAGAATCATTAGAATCGTTAGAATCATTAGAATCATTAGAATCGTTAGAATCAGTGAAGGAGGTCAGACTGCTGTACCGGCCACAGTGAACCTGTCCATGTAGTTGAGCAGATTGATGTAGCTGAGGACGAGGACGGTGAGCAGGGCTCGCACGCCGGACACGCCGCTGGCCGGAGCCTCCTCCTGTCGCTGATCCACCGCGCCGCCATGCTGCTCCTGAGCCTCGGCCTCGCTGTCGTCGGAGAAGAACGGAGCAGTGTCCGACGTGGGCTCGTCCTGAGACATGTCCACCGCTGCATAGAGAGACAGAATGTTATCATTCATCCGTTCACTCATTCACTCATGTGAATAAAGAATCTTTTTATTTTATTAATCCCCTTAGGGAAATTATTCCTCTGCATTTGACCCATCCTAGAATTAGGAGCAGTGGGCTGCCACACTGTGTAGCGCCCGGGGAGCAATGGGGGTTGGGTACCTTGCTCAGGGGTACCCCAGCCCTTTTGCCCGGGTGGGGATTTGAACGAGCGACTCTCCGGTTACAAGCCAAGTTCCCTTCCCACTTGTCCACAGGTGCTGCTAAAAACAGTTAACAGTTTAAAACTTAAACTGTTAACTGTTTTTATTCATGTTTTCATTGTTGAAAATTCTGGTGAAAACTGGACAATGTTTTTATGCTTTAGAGTAAAATCTTTCAAAAAATAATTTTTCTATAAATTCCACAAAAATGTATGAACGTGTGGAAACATTCACGTACAGAATCAACGACATTAAATTAGACCAACGTTTTTCCCTCATGACAACTTACTTTGAAACACAAACAGGAAATGTATGGATCTATGGCACGTGAGTCAGATAAATGCTCCACTTTATCAGTGATCAAAGGAAATGGATCCGGATCGGACGGCGTCTGGACCGGAGTCCGCATACATTTAGAGGTCGGTTTATGATTGATGGTGATAAATAATCGCGAGCTCCTGGATTAATCCCGCCCACTGTGGCACTTCAAAATAAAACCGCAGCTTTTGTGTTGTTGACGGTAACATGTCACGTGAGGGACATGTTATCGACTTGTATATCTCGTGATGGACGATAATATCGTGAAATTTAATTTTAAAAGATTAAAGTTTGTGAATAAATAACAAAATCAAACGTTTTAATGAAACCATAGTTCCGCCTGATGTTAGTTTGTGTTGTTTACCTGGAGGATGAGTCAGGGCCCACGGTCTTCTCTCCAAACCGCTGACCGCTACACGGAGCTCATACCGGCGCGACGCCGTCTGACGTTTCCACGAGGAGTGAACGCGGTGTCTCGGTCTGCGGGACTCGGTCTGCGGGACTCGATCTGCAGGACTCGGTCTCTGGAGCGCAGACTTCACGGCAGACGAATCCTCTTCACCGTCGCCATGACGGATCCTTTGTAAACTTCCGGTTGCTCACATGACTTTACCATCGGAGGAGTCACGTGACGGCCGGGGGGAGGGGGGGGGGATGAAAGGACGCCGGTGACGTAAAAACAGGTTTCAGTCCATAGCTGCCCAGTGTTGTGCTTTTATTAAATAAAACTATTATGGTCTGTGTTTCACACGCTGCAACATGAGCTCATGAGCCAGGAATTGAACCTACAACCCTACCACTGATCCAACACCTCACTTTTTTTTTTTAATACTTTTACTTAACTTAAGTAAATATCATACATTTAAGGGCTTTTACTGAAGTAATATTATAAAAAGTGATATTTTCTGCACACACACACTTGTACTTTTACTCTTTAAAGAACTTTATACACGAACGGCTGTTAGTTTAGATTGAACTTTAGGTTTGAACTCTACATCAGTGACAGGAGCTGATGTTTGCAGCGTGTGAAGATAAGAAAAGTCTGACTGAGCCGCTTCCTCATGATCAAAGACAGTGAAAAGATAACATGCTGTGATGTGTGGAGTCAGTTTACCATAAAGTGACTTTAATAAAGTTAATAACTAAACTACAACATTTTTGAAAGACAGGAAACGGATCCAGAAGGCTTTAAGTCCAAACTTCGACGATGTCTCCGTCCTCCATGTCCAGCTGGGCCGGCGTCTGTCTGCGCGTCACTTTGGAGCCGTCGAAGTAGAAGGAGACCTTGGTGCGAGTGGCGGGAGGAACCCTGGACAGATACTGAGAGAAGACGGAGGCCAGCGGCGCGTCCTGAAACGACAACGCCACGTGATCAGTTTGTGTTCCGCTGCGACGCGGACGTCAGAAAGAAGACGGACTACGAACTCTGTTGAGAGAAAACTCCTGCGCAGAGTCTCGGTCTTTGCTCTGCAGTTTAACGGTGATCACGTCCGCTCCTTTGACTTTGTCCTCGGCTGCCATGACGACACACTCTGCACCAAAATCAAAACACAAACGTGAGGTCCACACCACTTCACCACTTCACCACTTCACCGCTTTCTTGTCTAAATGGATTTTTCTTGGCGACCTTGAGATGCGTCCTGGGGCATTTCTACGTCACATTTTCATCCTCTTACATCAAAGTTAGGATTCAATAAATGATATTATATTATTATTATTGTTATATATATAAAATATTCACATTTAAGAAGCTGAAAATGACACAAACTGAATTCATCAATGAATAAAAATAAAATCTCGTAGACGGTGAAACGACTGACCTACGATGTCTGCGATGCCGAGGCCGATCTCACCGACTGTGGCGTCTGTCGCCAGCTCCACGTCCTCCTTCAGCAGCAGGAGGCGGGGCTCGGGGACATGAAGGACAGCAGACAGCTGGGACAACACGTCCCTCACAGGCGTCGACTGAAGGACGATAAAACGTTCATCACGGACACGCCCACTCACCATGCATGAGTGAGTGAGTGAGTGAGTGAGTGACATGATCTGTGATGTCATCGTCTCAGGACTGAGATTCTTAAACGGTTAAATAACTGACCTTTTCTGACAATTCTACAGCCCAAAAATGTAAATAAACCCAGACTGACCATCATGAGAGGGTGAAACTGCTCATGAGAGGGTGAAACCCGCGATATCACGGTCACAACATCTGGACCTTTGTTGTTTGTACGTACAGACAGGACGGCGATCTTGTGGACGTCTGTGCGGCAGCGGATCTTCAGAGGAATCTCCCGCACGGACGAGCTGTACGGAGACGAACACGAGCCTGCTTCAGGATTCACCATGATGACATCACCATCATCTTGCTCCTCCTCCTTTGACGTCGGAGGCGGGGAGACTTGGCGGCGGTTGCGTTTGCTCCTGGTCCTGGTCTCGGTTCTGTCCCGAGTCTCCGGAGACAAGAGGGAGTTCAGCACCTGGAGTCTGCTGTCGATCTCACTGAGGAGAAAACACAGAGAATCAGAGTCACGTTAAAATAAAGAATTCTCGTCCCAGATTTAACGCGTGACGTGATTATTGAACTCCGTGTGTTTTGTGTCTCGTCCTAAAAACAACGTGAAACAAAGGTTGAAAATCACGTCCCGACTCACCTGATGGTCTTTATGACTTTTCTGGACTGTTTTTGGACTGGACTCCCAGGAGGAGACGGACAGCGGACGACTTCTCTGAGACAAAGAGGGAAAAAACTTTTTATGGAGCTTTATCATAAATGAAGATTAAGAAAATATTCACATTTCAGAAGCTGTAAATGCGTCGCAGCGCGAGCGCGGCGTCACTTGAGCTTCCTCACTTACGTTTGGGTTTTGAACGCTTTGTTGTCACCGTGTTCTGCCTCCTCTTCCTCAGAGTCACTGATGGTTAAGTCACTCGCTGACCTGCCGTCACACGAGAACTCCGACCACAGACCGCCACCTGCTCACAAACGTTCAGGTGATTCTGTCAACTTTCATTCCAGTTTCATTCATTCATATACATACACACACACACACACCTGTATTTTTACCTGCGTGTTCCTTTTCTGAGAAAGTGGGCGTGGCTGACGTCAGCTGCAGACTGTTCACCTGAAAACAAACACACTCAGGTGACGGAGTAAAGAGGGCGTGAGTGCAGCTCCTGCTGCGACCGACGCTACTTTACCTTGTTGGAGTAAACCGGCGCAGGGACGATCGCCGAAGCGTCGAGGATACGCCGGCGTTTGGGCGGCGGCTTCATCGCCCGAGCGTCGCCGTCAGGGACCTTTAAATCACAGAGAGGAGCTTTACTGAGCTGCAGGCTAACGCTAATGCTAATGCTAACAACAACAACAACAGTAACAACAACAACAAAAACAACAGCAACAACAACAAAGACAACAGCAACAACAACAAAAACAACAGCAACAGCAGCAACAACAACAACAACAACAACAATAGCAACAACAAAAACAGCTGTGACATTCACCAACGAGTCGAGTCTGTTGAACGGCTCTTTTAAATGAACGATGGGAACCAAGTCGCAGTTTGCGAGTCATTGTTTTTATATGTAAATTGTCCATGCTGCCTACACATGAGTGAGCGAGTGAGTGAGTGACTGAGTGAGTGTTCTTGTTAGTGGACCAATCAAGAGACCGGCAGTCTGTTGACATCATGTCAGCATCAGCAACAGCAGGTACCAGGTTCTATCACTGATGAGTTATTTTAGTCGTTTTGAAATTGAAACTGAAATTCTTCATGGAAACGCAAAAACAAAAACGTGCTGGACCAAACTGAACCGTTCCACTCGGTGGAAACAGGGACGGGAATCGGTATCGATCCGGTACTGGTCCAACTCACCAGATCGGACAGAGAATCCAAAAATCCTGTATGTCACATGCTTTACTGCTCAGGGTGTGAAAATGAAAATACAAATCAGCAAAAGCATTTTAGCCAAATCACGTTTATTTCTTCTTTTGTGGGAGAACAATGTTTGTGACACAGTTGGAAAATGACTCAGCATAAATGTGTCATTATCTGCTTCACAAATGGTCTGAAACGACTGGATCGGAATGATATCGTATCTGTAGATACTTGAGTTTGTGATATCGGTATCGGACACAAAAACGGTGGTACCGAAACACCAGCCTGGCTAGTTCCGGGCGCCGGCGGGTCGACAGGGGGCGCTCACGGCACAGAGTGTGCTGATAAAGTTCCAGCCACATGTTAAACAAACAGCGCAGAGTTTGTGGTGAACATTGATTCCCTCGCGCCGCCCGCTGCTGCAGATTAAGAGTCAAACTAACGGCCGTTTATTTTTGCGTGGACTCGCTAGCATAAACGCGGTTAACGTCGCTCGCGCTAACGCACAGTTCGCGGCTTTTTCTTCACTTTCTGCCGCCGACACCGTCGCGCTGCTCGCCGATGACGTCACGGACACGTAAACAGTCGTTTTAACGGGAAAAACGAGCCACAGAAAAGTGACACTCACCAGTTCCGCCATTTTACCGCTTCTTTTTGTTTGGAGTCTCGCTGCTGCCTTCACGGACTGTGGGAGATCAGGACTCCATAGCGGGGTTCACCCTCGGATGTATCATAAGAACAGGAGCGCCCCCCTCTGCCATGGAGAGCCATCTCAGTCAAAATGAAAGAAATAAAACCATAAATAAATATACCCCTGAAATAAGTAAATAAAATTATATAATATATATAATTATACTTTTATTTCCTAATGACACTTATTTCACTTTTATTTTGAAGCGCCACATTTATTTCCAGGTTCTTTTTCATTTCCAATCCATGAATGCACATGAGGGGGCGTGGTCAATCGTGTATAATGTACACATATATAAGTATATAAGTGTATATACTCATATATGTATATGTAACGATAAGAGTAGTTTTTAAAAGTCCTCTGATTAAACAAAGAGCATTATTAACAAACACTAATCATAAATGTTTGTATGGGAGTAAAATTCCTTTAAAGCAGCTCATCGTAGCTTTAAAATAATGTTTAAAGTAGTTCAGACGAGTTACACACAAGCATGAGTACAAGCCAACATGTCTGCGCCGCACGTGCCAGATTTTCACTCCAAATAAAACGAGATAGTATTGGTTGAATGTGTTGCCGCGTGCGTGGAGGCCGGTGTAAAGGCAGGAGACAACACATGCACTGGGCAGGTGTTGTTTGTACCTGCAGGACATTCAGTCCACGACCTGCCCACGGTGTCGTACTTACATTCAGTTCAGTTTTAAGATTCATTTTTGTTGACAAACGGCCACGACAGGCGTTAACGTTAACGACTGTGGCCTGGTGTTCGATGCAGGTACTGCACGAGTTCGTTGGGAATGCTGACTCAGCATTTCTGGTTGTTATTATTGTCCTCATCTTTTATATGATCTTAAAAGTGGCTAAAGTCATTTTGTTGTCACTGAGAGTTTGTGCGTGGTTCTCAGCAGCAGGGGGCGCTCACAGCACAGTCGCCACCATTCCAAACCAAACAAAACTTATCCTTTGAAGTATTTATTTAAAGTGTGTTCTCAGGTGTTTGTGTTGCTCGTCACAGATAATCCAGCATAAAAAAAAAAACAAAGAAAAAAAGATGGCTCCGGCTCCATTAGAGTCATTCTGGTCTGGCGTGGTTTTCGTATCCAGGCCTCGGTCACTTCTTCTTGTTCTCTTTGCAGGCGACCACGTATCTCTGCGCCACGTTTAGAGGAGGAGAGTAACCGTCAGCGTACGACGTGTCCTCGAACAACACCGAGTAATCGTCCTGAGGCTGCACACACACACACACACACACACAGTAATGAAGTAGTATCGTAATGAATGAACACACATATACAGTATATCGATGTCATATATATCATGAATTGCTGTGGTTCTGATGAGGACATGGTTCTGTTGAGGACATGGTACCAGGTCAGGGTCTCACCCTGTGTGGTGGGGTGTGGATGAGGGCTCGGTAGAAGCAGGTGGTCTGGGGGTACAGAGCCAGAACCAGCTGGTCTTTGCTGAACAGAGCTTCAGGGTCCGTCTCTGGGTTTGCCTTCCACTGTGGCAGAGGGATGATCCGCCGCCGGCTCAGAGTGTGTCTCCTGATCACACACACACACACACACACACACACACACACACAGTCATCAGGTCTGGGTTCTGACTGAAAGAGAACTAAGAGGAAACGTGGACTCACTCTTTGCCTTCTTCATCGATGTCGTCCACTTCATACCTGGAGGAGAAAGTGAAGTGTTAACTTCTCAGGTAAAGCTTTGATTGTGTGTGTGCAGCAGGTGGCGCTCTCACTTGTTGGTGGAGTGGTTGTAGCTGACGACCTCAGCCAGGATCCACTGCTCGTCTCCGTCCACAGCTTTCACCCTCGCTGCCACTTTGTCGCCCTGCTTGGCCACGTAGTCGCTGTTGGCAGGAGTGGCTCCACACAGCGGAGGCGGACTGACCAAAGATCAACATTATTAGAAAGTTAACTCACTGATTATTTATCAAATACCAACTATTTTGATAATCGAAAGTTTATATTTAATATTTAAAACCAGTTTCTGTCATTTTCAGCTTCTTAAATGTGAATATTTTCTGGTTTCTTTGCTCCATAAACACAAACGATCATTCAAACTGAATCATTTTAGTTTGTGGACTCTCACCCCGACACTCACTCATACATTCACTCAGTCACTCAGAAAACAGTTGTACGTAGTCCTTACCTCTCTCCGGGTTTTCCGATCCACAGCGGCAGCGTCATGGCCGACTGCTGGAGGAGGGTCATGAGGACGCCGCGCCTCATTGTCTTCCTGGGCGGATCAGTGTCGCTGTAAACTCCTGCCATCTTAGCAGCTGCAGAATCAAAGCTCATCGTTAGAGAATTGACATTTTTACAGCACGGTGGACGTTGAATGTTGCTCTTCATACCGATCCTCCTCTCCTCCAACAACGACTTGATTTCTGCGATTTTATCCAGAGCGTGACGTAGAATGCTGCAGGAGGACGAGAGGGAAAGACTTGATGTTAACCCTCTCATTACTATGATAATCAGGCTTTTCCAGTGTGGGCGGAGTCATCACTGGAAATGCCCTAATAACAGTCCGCTAACGCCCTGACAACAGCCCTCTAACACCCTAATAACAGCCCGCTAGCGCCCTGATAACAGTCCGCTAACGCCCTGATAACAGTCCGCTAACGCCCTAATAACAGCCCGCTAAGGCCCTGATAACAGCCCTCTAACACCCTAATAACAGCCCGCTAATGCCCTGATAACAGTCTGCTAACGCCCTGATAACAGTCCGCTAACGCCCTGATAACAGTCTGCTAAGGCCCTGATAACAGCCCGCTAACGCCCTAATAACAGCCCTCTAACACCCTAATAACAGCCCGCTAGCGCCCTGATAACAGTCTGCTAACGCCCTAATAACAGCCCGCTAACGCCCTGACAACATCCCACTAATGCCCTAATAACAGCCCGCTAACGCCCTGATAACAGCCCTCTAACACCCTAATAACAGCCCGCTAGCGCCCTGATAACAGTCCGCTAATGCCCTGATAACAGTCCGCTAACGCCCTGATAACAGCCCTCTAATGCCCTAATAACAGCCCTCTAATGCCCTAATAACAGCCCGCTAACGCCCTGATAACAGTCTGCTAAGGCCCTGATAACAGCCCTCTAATGCCCTAATAACAGCCCGCTAACGCCCTAATAACAGTCTGCTAACGCCCTAATAACAGTCCGCTAACGCCCTGATAACAGTCCGCTAAGGCCCTGATAACAGCCCTCTAATGCCCTAATAACAGCCCGCTAACGCCCTAATAACAGTCTGCTAACGCCCTAATAACAGTCTGCTAACGCCCTGATAACAGTCCGCTAACGCCCTAATAACAGTCTGCTAACGCCCTGATAACAGCCTGCTAACGCCCTAATAACAGTCTGCTAACGCCCTGATAACAGCCTGCTAACGCCCTAATAACAGTCTGCTAACGCCCTAATAACAGCCCTCTAATGCCCTAATAACAGCCTGCTAACGCCCTGATAACAGTCTGCTAAGGCCCTGATAACAGCCCTCTAATGCCCTAATAACAGCCCGCTAACGCCCTAATAACAGTCTGCTAACGCCCTAATAACAGTCCGCTAACGCCCTGATAACAGCCCGCTAACGCCCTAATAACAGTCTGCTAACGCCCTAATAACAGCCCGCTAACGCCCTTCTTCTGTGTCGTTTATTCCTCTTTTGTAAGTCAGTGAAATGTAAAGTGTGTGGCGTGTGAACGCGTGTAAAGGCGCGCTGACTCACCTGCACTCGGCCTCGGCGTCTGCTTTGGCAGTGGTGTACAGTCCTCTCAGCTTGGTGCGGTAGTACGGAGACGCTGACGACACAGTGACAGGAGAGTGAGGTCATGTGAGGTCATGTGAGGTCATGTGAGGTCAAGGGTTAGAGCAGCAGAGTTAAAAACAAATGTAAACAGTAAAAGTATCTGGTATCGAGTGGCAGCCATCTTGTCTTGGCGAGGCTGCTCCAAGTTCCCAAGTCACAAATCCAGGTTCCCCCAAAATTCCAAGTTCTACAATATCTAATGTCATGTGTTTACATTAGTCCGACTAAAATGGAACTCGCTTGGTCGGACTAACATACCAGAGTCATGTGATTCATAGTCTGAGGACATTTAAGAAGGACATGACGTTTAAACTGCACGACCACCGCAGACGTGTCCATCTGTCTCACCCTCCACCTCACTGTCTCACTCACCACACACTAACTCCAATACAGTGCCACCTACAGAGGCGGAGTCAGATGATTTTATCCTCAGATGTAAACAGTGTCATGTGACCTGCAGTGAACTTTGCTGTGGTGCATGTACTGACTTTTGTTCTCCGTCTGCATCCTCTCGTGTGTCTTCTGGATGTTGAGGAGATTGTGTTCACTGCGAGATCTCTCCTCCTGCAAACAGCGGCCATCATTAACACGTGTGAAATAAAGACGCTCTCTGATGTGAAGCTCTGTGACAACATCTCACCTGGGTCTGTTTGATGAGCTGATGGAGTTCCGTGAGCAGCTCTGCGATCTTGGTGTCGGCCGACATGTCGCTGCCTTGGAGACTGAGAACATTCAGACCAAACAACAACGACGTGTCACGATTCTCCCAAACCAAAACGACTGCAATTCAAAATTTAGTTGAGATAAATGGGACCCACATCAGTATTTGATGAGTATTTCCTCTGACTTTACACCGTTGTCATGGTAACTCGAAACAGTTGACATTGTGCGCCAAAGTAAACATTAGATGTTACTTTGCTGAGAATGAACCTCTTTCAGATTGATACGTTTAATCTAAATTGTAGTTTTATTAATGGAGTTCTATTTGTTGTTGTTTTTAAAAAGCAGCGGCTTTTAAAATAAAATCGTACATTGTCTTAATACCGTTGGTTTAAATCGCGCCCAGTTGAGCGCAGAATGTGCAAAGAAACGCGCTTTGATTGCGTCACAACTCACTGGCTAATGTTGTGTTAGCTAGCTTGTGAGCTTCCAGTGCGTGCGACGGGAAAACATCAACACTTCGCAATTATTTTTCTTTTCTTTTTTTAAAGCGCAGAGAAACGCACAACAATGCGTTTTCGTGCGTTTATTCGTGATTGTTCCTCTTACCGTGCGTTTATTTACTGTCGGCCAGACACCCGAGTTATACCGGAAAACCCGGTTTCTTCTGCGCATGTGCAAGCGAGACGACTTCCTGTTCATAGTGTTTACAGAAGGTTCAGCGATTTGAAATAAAAACGTTCTATGAGGTCTTGTCGTCATTGTTTTACGACACAACCACACGTTTTGATTTCCGCTTTTGTTTTAGTCGTTCATCTTAGAAGCCGACGATTTTAGCACCACTTCCTTTCAACCTGGCTTTCAAAATAAGAGCCTTCGGCTTTTTACTACTTCCTATGTAAAATATTTTTGCCATGACGCTTTGACTATTAAACAAAACACAACTTATATACTTATAGTCTATAGTTTAAAACAACATATTTAACGCTCTAAAATACACGTTTTACACATTATTTTGAATATATATACATGCATGTATATATATATATATATATATATATATACATATATAGGGACTAGAGCTGCAACTAACGATTATTTTCATAATCGATAAATCTGTCGATTATTTTCTCAATTAATCATTTGGTCCATAAAATATAAGAAAACCTTAAAAAAAATGTGGATCAGTGTTCGTCAAACCTGGAAATGATGTTCTCAAATTTCTTGTTTTGTCCACAAACCAAAATGATTCACTTTTAATGATTTTTTTTGTTATATGGAGCAAAGAAATGAAGAAAATACTCACATTTAAGAAGCTTAAACAATCGTAAATCTTGTTTTAATCATGAAAAAAGCTTTGAACCGATTAGATTATCAAAATAGTTGTTAATTTAGTGATCGATTAAGCAATTGGTTCAGCTCTAATACGTACACATATATAAATGTGTACGTATATATATATATATGTATATACATATTTATGTGTGTATATATATATATATATATATATATATATATATTTATGTGTATACATACACACACACCTGAGATGGTCGACAAATGTATCAGCTGCGTCGATGTTTGATATTTTTCAATAATTGGCTTTGGTCATTATTTATGAATCTATCAATTATAAAAAATGACAAATTTCTGTTTCCAGAAACGTGATAAATGTTGCATAAAATGTAGATTAAAGAGACAGAACATTAGTATTAAATGGGTTGTTTCATCAGAGATAGAAAAAAGTGGTGTAGCATGTACCTAATAAAGTGACCAGTGTTTGTGGGGGGGGGGAGAAAAACCACAAACACACACTGTTATGTTTCACTATATTTATATTATATCATTATCATTTAATTCAATGTAGTACCTGAAACTAACCACAAAGGGGCGGACACACGAACGGCGCCCCTCCCCCATCGACACACGGTCCCAGCAAAGAGTGAAAAGAGACAGAGGCACAAAGAGTTTCTGACATGGCGACGGAGGGCGGGACTTATGGACAAATGCGTGAAAGGCAAAGAAAAGTCGCGACAGAAAGGACCAGGGGGGCGGGGCCGAAAAAACGGTGACGAAACACAGAGAAAAGGCACAGAAAAGTGTTTTTAACTGTTGACGGAGGGAGGATCAGGAGGAGAGTGAAGGATGCCGTTGCCTTAGCAACGAGGCGTAAGAGCAAATCTTATATATATATATTTAATATTTTTCTCCTTTTTTAAATCCTTAAAATTAAATTTAAAAAAAGGCACAAAATAAATTTGAGCTGAACGACGAGATGATTTAAAAAAAAAAAAAATTAATACTTTTATTCTCACTGTCATCGTCATTATTATTATTGTTTGTTTTATCAAAAGTTTCACATCTGTCCAGCCTTTCATTTACAGTTAGTGTGTGTGTGTGTGTGTGAGAGGGAGAGACACACAGACAGAGACACACACACACACAGGTTGCTTTTCCATCACACATTTCTAACTCATGTTTCTTCTCCTCCATCAGTGATGGAACCTGACGAAGATCAGCTGATACAAACATGTGACATCATCAGAGTGCCGGCCTGTGATTGGTCAGAGTCATCACTGCGCGACGTCAAAGCAACAATGTCCAACTATAGATCAAAGTTAAAAAGACATTTTAGCAAAGCAAATGAGTCTCACTGACTCCGCCCACCTTGAGGAGGAGCTAAGAAGCAATGGAAAACCAGACCAAGCCACGTAGAGTGGAGCAGAGCGAGAAGTGCGTTATGGAAAAGCAGACAGCGAGCGAGGCTGAGGTAAGTGTTTCCTGTAGTTCTGATCAATAATCAATAAATCAGTCAACTAAAGTTTATGGAAAAGTGAAAACAGATTCAAACAAAAGTGTTTCTTCTCCACGTTTGATTTAAAGGTCCAGTGTGTGCTGTTCACTCCGACACTCAGGTTACCGTGGAAACACGAGGCCCTCACTGACAGACGGTACTGAGTTCCCTTCTGTCGTGCGTCACAGTAACTCAGTGGTTTGAGGTTTAAACGCAGATTTTAAAAAACATGTTAGCAATGCAGCAAATATCTCAAAACACGATTATTTTAATACGACATTTTGTAAATAGAATAAAACAAACCACAAGTTACTTTATTCCATTTCTGCCTCCTAAATGTTACACACTGGACCTTTAATGTTTCAGATTAGCTTTGTCTGTGAGGGGATTAAATGGGGAAAGACATTTTTTTTCCTTTTAATTTAAATAATAATCTGTTGGCCTGAGAGGGTTCACATCCAGTGACAAAATGGCTGTCGGCAGGGATGAGGGAAAACCACCAATCTACGTCACATGATCACGTCTTTATGTCACTGTGAGAGACACACACACACACACACACACACACACACACACACTGCTGCCTCCATCACTAAGATCAAATGTCTTATTTGGTCACTTCAGTGTTTGAACTCCTCAGTGACACAAAGTGACCACATGAGGCAGCAGAGGAGCAGCAGCTGAAACCACTGGTTTTCTCTCTGGGCTTTGGTACGGGAGAGTGAGTGGTTTACAGACGTCTGTCTCACAGTGAGATAAAGACATGAACGTGGTCTTAAAGACACTTAAACTGGGTTCCGCACCTTGGTTGACATCAAACTCGAGGACTGAATGTGCCGACGCAGAAGACGGCGTCCACGTCCACGTCCACACTCTGCACCTGGACGAGTGATCATCCTCAGGGTCTTGGTCACGTTTGTCTCTGGTGAGATGGAGATCATCACGTTGTCATTTCCTCGCCCTCTCTCAACTTTACTCGCTCATTGATCTCACGTCAGCGGCAGAGAGCGGCGGGAACCCTGCTGAGACTGACGTAGATGTTTGTTGAGTTTTCTTGGCTCTCTGCTGGAAGGCCACTGAGAGTGAGTCTGTCAGCTTCTCCGCAGCAGGGGGCGCTCACAGCCACAGTTTACAAACCTTTAAACATCGTCAGTGTGATTGAGTTTAGTGTTTTGTGGGTTTTTTGGACTCCGGTTGTGGTGATCTGTCCACTGTTGAGGTATCATCACAGGAAAGATGATTTAAATACAATGATTGAAATGAAATGTATCACCGTGTTAGTGTCACTCTCACCCGTCTGCTCTCTCTCTCTCTCTCTCTCTCTCTTCACTTTAGTGTTAGTACTCTTCCTCTTCCTTCTCCAAATTTCTAACAAAATTAAAATACTGGTAATGAATGGCTATGATGTACGCTGCTTCATCCAACCTCACTATTGCGCACACGCACACACACGCACGCACGCACACACACACACACACACACACCCCCCTCTCCTGGTCTTCATTAGAAGAAGGAGTACTGGTTATCGATGGCTCGGGGCGCTCTCACTCCGTCCCTCTCTTCTCCCTCCACAGCGTCTAGTTGACGTAGAGGAGTGTCCCTGTCTCTCTCCTCCCAGTCCTCCAGTCCTCCTCCTCCTCCACTGCCACTTGCACTACTTCCTCCTCCTCCTCCACCTCCACTTGCTGCTGCTGTCACTGCCACCACAGTTGTTGTTGTTGTTGTTGCTCCTCCTCCTCCTCCTGCTGCTGCTGCTCCTGCTGCTGCTGCTGCTGCTGCTGCTCCTCCTCCTCCTCCCCCTCCTCCCCCTCCTCCTCCACCTCCTCCTCCTGCCAGCTCCACTTCACTCCCTCTCTCCAGTGGTGGTGTTGGAGGTGGCGGCCGGCCCGGTGGCAACGGAGGAGGCTGAGGAGGGCTACGGGGTCTGCTGCTCAAGTCTGTGAAGAAGAAAGAGATGACAGAGGAGGGAAGAAAGAAAAGGAGGAGGAGGGTGTAAGTAAAGGAAAGCAGGAAAAGGGGGGGGGGGGGGTGAAAGGTCAAAAGTGTAAGAAGTGAAGTGACGGCACAGTCGGAGAAGAGAGGGATGAGAGGTGGGAGAAAAAAAAGAGAAAATGAGCGGCAAGTTAGGGGGAGTAGTCTGCTGTCATGGAGTCCACGGGGTCATGGAGGCAACACGCACACAAGCACACACGCACCCTCTCTTTCTGCCGAGTCTGGTCTCACTTACACACAGTCAGAGATGGGTGTAGATGGAGAGTCAGGATGGCGCGTGGTGATGACATCACAGACTGTAGGCCGACTGCCTGCCCTGTCCCGGCCTGCAGGGGGATGAGCCAACGGACACAACAATCAACAACAACAAAGTGGTCAGAAAAACAACGGGCGCAATGACACGGATGGAAAATGTTGTCGCGACACATGGTCACATTGTCCACGCTAAAACAACATCGCAGTTTTCTAAACAGACGTCTAAGTTTCTGTTTGTCTACACTAACTTCGCAGTTTTCTAAACAGACGTCTTAGTTTCTGTTCGTCTAAACTAACATCGCAGTTTTCTAAAGATACGTCTAAGTTTGTGTTTGTCTCCACTAACATCGCCGTTTTCTAAACAGACGTCTAAGTTTCTGTTTGTCTACACTAACATTAGGGCTGAACGATATGGACAAAATTTCATATCTCGATATCGATATGATACGATATGACTACGGGTTCGGTGAAAACCAAGCATTTTTCAGAAAAATAAAAACATCATAATACAAAAGACTGTAGAAACTTTCCACATGGAAAGTGCAGTTTTATTGATGAGAACTCACTGTGAGACTGTGTACACTGGTACCATGTCTTTTGCAAAGTCTGATGTTATAGCTTCTGTAACGCCTTTATGTCTGGTGGACGTCGACTCATACGGTGTAACGCTACTGAACGCATCAGTAAACACACTTTGCTTGGGCTTCTTTTGGGATGACTGACAAGTCCCCGGTGTTTCTCTCATTGTATTACACTCTTCGTGCAGCACGCGATGGTGTTGTTTCAGGTGGTGAAACATGTTTGTTGTGCTACCTTGCTTCGTCGCAATTTTTGCCAAGCACGACCTGCACAACACCTCGCTCTGGTTGACATCATCCTTTTTAAATCCAAAATCGCCACCGGCCGCATTATCTTCCGCGCTCATGTCACTTTCTTTCCCGCTGTGTATGTGTGCGCGTCTCAGTGTCCGTCTCCCTCCCGCCCTCCTATGTTTGTCATTGGTTGGCTTCAGCTGTCGATCCACAGCAAGCATGAAATAAGGTTTGTGGTTGGCTGGCCGCAGTGGTGCATTCAAGGGCAATCATAAAAATGAAGTTTATTGTGCCAGAAATGTACATGTAGGGCGAGCGCGGGGGAAAATCTATATTGTTTATATCGTTGCTTTTGCGATATGAATATCTTGAATGTTCATATCTCGATATCGATACAATAACGATATATCGTTCAGCCCTAACTAACATCCCAGTTTTCTAAACAGACGTCTAAGTTTCTGTTTGCCTACACTAACATCGCCGTTTTCTAAACAGACGTCTAAGTTTCTGTTTGCCTACACTAACATCCCAGTTTTCTAAACAGACGTCTAAGTTTCTGTTTGTCTACACTAACATCCCAGTTTTCTAAACAGACGTCTAAGTTTGTTTGTCTCCACTAACATCGCAGTTTTCTAAACAGACGTCTAAGTTTCTGTTTGCCTACACTAACATCGCCGTTTTCTAAACAGACGTCTAAGTTTCTGTTTGTCTACACTAACATCCCAGTTTTCTAAACAGACGTCTAAGTTTCTGTTTGCCTACACTAACATCGCAGTTTTCTAAACAGACGTCTAAGTTTGTGTTTGTCTCCACTAACATCTCCGTTTTCTAAACAGACGTCTAAGTTTCTGTTTGCCTACACTAACATCGCAGTTTTCTAAACAGACGTCTAAGTTTCTGTTTGCCTACACTAACATCGCCGTTTTCTAAACAGACGTCTAAGTTTCTGTTTGTCTACACTAACATCCCAGTTTTCTAAACAGACGTCTAAGTTTGTCTCCACTAACATCGCAGTTTTCTAAACAGACGTCTAAGTTTCTGTTTGCCTACACTAACATCGCAGTTTTCTAAACAGACGTCTAAGTTTCTGTTTGCCTACACTAACATCGCAGTTTTCTAAACAGACGTCTAAGTTTCTGTTTGTCTACACTAACATCCCAGTTTTCTAAACAGACGTCTAAGTTTCTGTTTGCCTACACTAACATCGCAGTTTTCTAAACAGACGTCTAAGTTTGTGTTTGTCTCCACTAACATCGCAGTTTTCTAAACAGACGTCTAAGTTTCTGTTTGCCTACACTAGCATCGCAGTTTGAAACGTGGATAACTGTTGAGTCGTGTGGGCGTGACACGACCATAGGGGGGAGTTTTAAAAATGAAGCATGCTGTAGTGGACATACACATGTGCCGTGTCATAGAAATATCCTGTCTGACCAGTGGGGGCGCTGTCAGAGAGGTGGGAGATTCATACCTGGCTGGCGAACGGCGTTGGCACCCACAAAGCTGACGAGTGTGACGTCAGAGGCACCGCCGGACTCCAGGGGGATTGGATGCACCCGGAAGTGCTCCAACATGTCAAAGATGGACTGGAACCAGAGGTGCTGGACCCGACACTGGCCGTCCTCATTGAGAGAGAGACGGAGGTGCTGAAAGCCAAGAGACAGGTCTTGATGCAGAGGTCAAAAGTCAAACTAAAAGGTCAACAAAGGTCACCGTTTCCTCTCTCTAAGACCAATGCTGCATCCTCATGCTCCTGTAAACCACTCACTCTCCCACACTAAGGCGGAGACACAGGAGTTGCTGGTCCTCTGCTGCCTCGTGTGCTCATTTTGTGTCACTGAGGTCAATCTGAACAAAGGATTTCAAACACAGAATTTTACTAGATGACACATCTGAACTTAGTGACAGAGGCAGCAGTGGATCAACAACTCCTGTGTGCTGTGATGTTAAAATCACTGGTTTTCTCTATGGACTTTGGTGTGGGAGAGTGAATGGTTTACAAACTTTCTTGACATAAAGACGTAAAACATGTTCTCAAGATATTGCAGACTTTATGAACTGAGGTTTTTGTAAAGTGGCTAAAATGTATTCCCGGCAGATTGAGCCTCTGTGTCACAGGCTGCGTCTCAGCAGCAGGGGGCGCTCACAGCGCTGCACACTTGTGGTCTGAGTGGACCTAGAACCACACACTGAAGTGGCTGAGAAACTGTAGACGATCAGTGTGAGCAGTGTTAGATTTTGCTGTCTGTCCTCTGTCTCAGACTCACCTTGGCCTTGCCCTGGAAGTTGAAGGTCAGGACATATTCTCCGCGCCGTGTCTCACTCTGGCGGACGAGAAAGACGCCATGACTCGCGGGACCTCCGGCCAACACCAGCTGAGCGGCTTTGAGGCGGGACAGAGTGCCATGAAACCACTGACACTCACTGAGAGGGTGCTCCACCACCTCCACAGACGTGACCTCGGAGAACAAGAAGGACCCTGAAGGACACATGTCACATAAATCTTTTTTTGATTTGATTATTGATTCCCATTAAAATAGCATAATATTAATAAAGTGATCTAAGTGGACTTCCAGAGCTACGTCACAGAACTACGCGCGCGCAATTTGGGGTCAGAAAACACACTCATACCATTAACCTTTACAACAGTCCAACACATGAGATGCCTACCTGTAGCGTACTTGGCGGTGAAAATAGAACCAGCAATGGTGTCAAGTTCTTCAGAACCCCTACAGGATCTCAGACTGGGGAGATGCTACTGCTGTCACAGAGGCTGGCGTTTGTAGCGCTCACTTCATTTCATGGAAGTTCTCATTTTATCAGCTCTTTCTGTTAGATTACGATGAAAAGCCTGTGTCAGCGCACAAATGTATATGAAACCTGCGCTGCCTAAAGTCGTCTTGTGGTCTTGGACGTAGCTAGCTTGTAGTTACAAGTTAGACAAGTAAACTAAGTCCTTGTAAGACTTGTATGTGCATAGACTTTCTCGCGTGTCCAGTTGAGGTTTATCTGTGAGGTAAGAGTGAACAGCTGACCACTCGCTCATTTATTTCGGTATTGTTCGCGGTTCTCATATTCAGAATTATTCCGTGGACCGTGGACAAACATGCTATTCGCTTACCTGTTGTGACGTTTTCTGAACCCAAACTGCGCACGCATTCTCACTAGGCTTGGAATGTTTGTGTACAATGAAGAGCTTGTCTTTGTCCACGTTCATTGACGTGCAGCAGCTCTGCATCTGGACAAGTGACCGTCCTCGGGATCGCGGTCAGAGTCGGACTTGGACATTTTAGACAGAGATCCTCACGTCGTCATTTTCTCTCTTTCTTAATTAGATTTGCTCGTTGTTCTGCACGGAATCTCACGTCAACGGCAGAGAGAGAGAGAGAGAGAGAGAGAGAGAGAGAGCGAGAGCGACAGTGTCCACAACACGGCGAAGAACCATGTCTCCATGTTTGTCCTGTGTAGTACTAAGGCACTTTTCTACTACACAGTCCGGGCACGCCTCACCTGGGCACAGCGTGGCTCAACTCTACGTGGTTTGGTCTGATTATCTATGACTTCATAGTTCTTCCCCAAAGTGGGCGGAGTCATCATATCACAGCTGTGGTGACGTGGTTTTCTCAAACACTTACACAAACGAGTAGCTTGTAAAGCAGTTGTTTTGGATGAAAGTGAATCATTAGTTGACAGAATGGTTCAGTCCTTCAGTCACTGAACTGAAATACCAGTGAACGTGGTCACGATCTATAAATCCACCAGACTCCTCATTTGTTAAATGTTGCAGATGAACGTTAATGTTTTCAGGATTTCCAAGTCCTTTTAACTTTGATCTACAGTTGACGTCGCGCTCATGACTCTTCAGTGACGACACTCTCTGACCAATTAGAGGCCGGCAGTCTGATGATGTCACATGTTAGTATGGGCTCAGCTGAACGTCGTGCCGGGCCCGTGTGGTGGAAAAGCATCACGTCTCCCTACATCAAGCACCGTAGGGCATGAAACAGGTGGCGGCGTCATATCATCAAAATTCAAGCACTTTCAATGACCCATGTCATTTCAAGGTTCAGTGGCACAAACTTCCAAGGACTGTGAAACCTGAGGAGCTCAGGACACAAACACTACAGCTTTAACCACGTTCACTGAGACACCGGACATGATGAGACATGATGAGACCGGACATGACGAGACAAATGCACCACCGATTGCATCTGATTTGTCTGGTTCTCACCTGTGGCGTCTGGCGTCTCGGCAAAAGGTGTGCCGAGACTGGCTCCGCCCCCCCCAAGGATCCGGCCGTCTGGTTCGTCCAGTGGGGCTCGAGGTGGCAGCTCCGGTGGAAGAGGATCGGTCAGAGGTGAGGACCCCGCGATTCCTCCGTAACACACTGACACAGACAGACTTTTATATATATCACACATTTCCAAACCAAACTCATCGTTACACACCGAGCCTCTGTTACATTTAAGTAGAAAACAAACAAATCAGTGTTTGTGAACATTATCTCATTGGGAACTGATATAGTCAGGTTTGAATTGAATTAAAGGTAGTATACGTAAGACCTAAACACGACCATGAAGGAAAACTGACTCTTCTTTGCCTTCATAGTGACACATGTACCTTGTGAAAGACGGTCGACCATCTCAGGTGTTCCACTGATGTCCAGTGGCCCCACACACACACCTTCAGCATCGTCCTGCTCACTGTGACAGAAGCAGACAGATTAACATGCTGCCGACAGACGGCAGAGGACAATAAAAGCCTCCCGCGCTCGTTACCTGAGACAGATGCCGTTCCTGATGTCGCTGAGCCAGGCTCTCATCTGAACAGCGTCGCGTGTCTCGATCACATACTGCGCCGACGTTTCCAGCTGATTAAAGACGCAGAGGAAAAGTCATGACGTCTGCACTGACACGTCAAAGCAAAAACTTCTCCAACACACTTTCTCGCCTCGCCTCGCCTAAAGTCACTTGTTTGTGTGTGTGTCACGTATAAAACAGAGTCACCGCAGTTTCTCGCAGCCGTGCAGTGATGACTCCGCCCACGCTGAGTAGGTACTTTTTATTGTAATGGAGAAGCAAACTAAACCGTGCTGAGGCGAGCCGTTGGAAATACGCCCACAGAGAAAAGCAGTGATTTTAGCTGGCGAGGACACAGGAGCTGCTGGTCCTCTGCTGCCTCGTGTGGTCACTTTGTGAACAAAGCATTTCAAACAGTGAAGTGACAAAATAAGACATTTGAACTTAGTGATGGAGGAAGCAGTGGAACTCCTGTGTTAGTGATGTTAAAATCACTGATTTTCTCTATGAGGTTTGGTGTGTGTGTGTGTTTGTGTGTGTGTGGAAGAGTGAGTCGTTTACAGACAGTGAGATAAAGACGTGAACATGTGACGTAGACATCGTAGACTTCAACTGACGTAGATATCATTACACAAGTCTATCATCAAGTGGCTAAAATCAGTTTCTGGTAGCGTCTCCGCTGACAGACGAGTTCTCGCTACTTAAATCTCTACATTGGTGTTTTACAAGACTTCATGAGCTGGTGTCGTCATGTGACGGCAGACATCAACAGTTGCCAGTGGAGGTGTTGCTTCACTTGAACGTGCACGAGAGTGAAGACCAAAAACACAGAGGTTTACGGGGGCCGGCAGGGTTACCTGCAGCAGGAAGGTGTTCTCCTTGTCTGGAACCTCCAACGCCGTGGTGCTCCTCACGTCCACGATGGAGCAGCACGGGACAGTGAGCCGCGGCTTTGATGACTGAGGAGACACATCAGGCAATAAACAATGATATTATTAAAATTAAAGATGCAATTAAAATGCAAGAATAAAAATGAGAGTAGGGAACGTTCTAATGGTTAAATCAAATTAGGACTAATAGTTCTTACTGGTTATTAATAGAGAGAGAGAGAGAGAGACAGTGAACAGCGAGTGGTGATGTCGCCACAATTGTCCTGCATCGGCCTCGTCGTGCGTACATCAAGCAACGCAGGGCATAAAACAGTCGTAACAAACAAGGGAGACGTTTACCTAAACTTTCAAGGGCCTTGAAAAAAATCTAATTCAAAAAGGACCAAAATATCAACTTCTTTCTTGCACAAAATGTACATATCGCAACACATTTTTCCAATCATGGCTTCTACTGCTTGTGATTGGGAAACACTTACTTTGGGCGGGATGAAGAATTCCAGGTAGTACTCCTCTCCCCGCTCGCCGCCCTCTCTGTCTCTCTCTCTGAGGACCAGGCGACATTTATGCCAGCGGCCTCCTCTCCAGGGAACGTTCCCTCCACTGGCCAGAGGTGGCGCTGAACCCGTCTGAGCCGCCGCAGACGAAGTCGAGGCAGCGTTGTTGTTGTCCGTGCTGTGATGCAGCAGACCGAACGAGAAGCCGGAGAAGCCGTGGCTCCCGCTTAACTCGTCGTTGGACGAGCTCACGCTCACCCCTCCCTCCCGCACCAGTCGGCCCACCTTCCTCGGAGGTCCCATGGCGGTGGCGGCGGCAGCGGCACTGCTTGGGGGCAGCGTGGAGGCAGTGGAGTGAGCACCAGCGGAGGTGGGGGTGAGGAGAGGGGGAGGGGATCTCGTCAGTCTGAGCTTCTCCAGACGATGGCTCCACTTCTCCTTCTCGCCGCCTTCGCCGTTGCTCCGCCGTCGATCGCGTGCGGCCTCGGACAGTGAGAGAGAGGTGGCGCTGCTTGAAGAAGAGGGGGGCAGAGAGGAGGAGGAGGAGTGGGGGAGGGACAGGGGCATGGACAGGGAGACGGGCATTGAGGAGGTGGGTGTGGGAGGCTGCGTACCAGAGTTCCTCTTGGAGGCTGAGACCAGACTGGCGTCTTGTACGCCCATGGTGTAGCTGTAGCTGGAGGGCAGCTGGCTCTGGGCGGAGTCACTGGAGGAGCTTCGCCAGTGCAGGATTCCCCGCACGCTCCCCCGAACACTGCGACCCACACTCCGCAGTGAAAAGCGCTTCTTCAGTTTGTTTTTGGAGGAGGAGGAGGGCGTGCTGCTGTCTTTGGAGTCCGGCGGAGGTGTGACGGAGGAAGAGGAGGGCGGGATCTGAGCGGCGTGAGAGGGGTCAGCGCTGTCCACCTCTGCAGACTCGGTTTCCCGCTCTTCTGTGTCAACGTCCTCCCCGACAGACGATGCACCAAGCCAGCTGTCCTCCTCTTCCTCAACCGGCGCTTCCCCGTTGCCGGGGGCAAGCACCGGCCCTCTCTCTTCACGCCTCCCGTTGTTCCCTCCCACTGAGGAGCAGCATGATGACGAGGACGACGGGGGCAGTACTTGCCCGTGGGCGTAGGAATCTTGAAACCTGTCACTGCCGCGGTTCTCCAACACCAGCCGTGTCGGTGCAGGCTTACATAAAGTCCGCATCACGTTACTCGGGGGACAGGGGAGGACAGCACCCCCGCTCGCTGACAGGGGGGAGACTGCTTCCTCTTCCAGTGAAGTTGCATCTGACTGGGGAGCCCAGCTCGCCATTTCCTCCCTCCCAGAGGCACAGCTCGGCAAGAGCGCCCCCTCCAGTTCACTCTGGAAGTGACGAACAAATCGGTCGGTAAAGCGGCGGCAGAAGGCGGCGGCTGAGTCGGGGGAGTAGTGCGGGTTCTCCTGGAGAAAAGCCCGGAAATGACGAGCAAAGTCGCCGGCGGCAACGCGGGCGTGGAGCTCACAGAATTCGGTCCAGCTAAGGCAGGGGGAGGGGGAGGGGGTGGGCGTGTCCGAGAGGGACGAGGGGTGGGCCTGCGAGGGGGGGCTGACCAGAGGAGGGAGGGGCGGTGGCCGGGGGGACAGCGGCAGCAAAGAGGGAGATGGCGGAGACGGAGATGGGGAGGGCGAGGGCGAAGGGGGTAACGGGGAGGAGTTTGCCACCCGTGGGCTGGGCGGGGTCAATAGAGAGCCGTTCATCCTCCTGAAAGGGCGGCGGTGCTGACGCACCTGGCGCTCTATGAGTTCACAGAGGGCAAACACACAAACATCGGTCGAATAATTTACAAATGAGTGTATAAGTTCAAAAGATGTAACCAGAGAACAACTTTCTCTGATTCTACATCATTCACGCAGTTTTACACGTAAAGAGAAATCACCAGCTTCAGTCTGAGGAGGAGGAGGAGGAGAGATGTTCACGCATCGTTCATCAGAGATCCAGAGAAGTGAGGCCACATCCTGTAAGAAAACACAGACACACACACCTTCAACCTCAGCTGCGCGCGCGCACACACACACACACACACACACCATCCCAAACTTACAGCTATAGATGTTAAAGGAATAGTTCAGAGTTTTGGATGTGTGGTTGAATACTTACATCGAGGGCTGTGTTGATTACTCGAGATAATCTTTTACCCAAGTTTCTATGATTTTCAGCTTCTTAAATGTGAATATTTTGTACTTTCTGTAATTTTTCAGCTTCTAAAATGTGAATATTTTCTACTTTCTGTCATTTTTCAGCTTCTTAAATGTGAATATTTTCTACTTTGTCATTTTTCAGCTTCTTAAATGTGAATATTTTCTACTTTCTGTGATTTTTCAGCTTCTTAAATGTGAATATTTTCTACTTTCTGAAATTTTTCAGCTTCTTAAATGTGAATACAATATAATTTTGGTTTGTGGACAAAAACAAGACATATCATCAGATCATCAACACACTATTATGTAATATTTTTGGACAATTTCTTCGTATTTTACAAAGAAATTTAAGAAGCTGAAAAATGACATACTGGTTTACACACAGACAATTACCAAAATAGTTGACAATTAATTTAGAAATCGATTAATAATCAGTTAATTGAATCACAGTTGCAGTCCTACATGACATATTCCTCAGATTTCAGACTTTCTGACTTTAATCTCAGAATTCTTTGTATTCTGACAGTTGCAGTCCTACGTGACAAACATACATTAAACAGCGTGTCTCAGAATCACTGTATCATCCTCATCCTCGTCTTAGCATCGTTCTCGTGGACTAAACTGCAGTGTAGTCGTGGACAGCCTCGGTACAAACACACACACACACTTCCACCCGAATAAAAACAACGAGAACGACAGAAACAAGAGAGTGAGACTGTGAAGCTTGTGAATGACAATAACGTGAAGAACGAACGGGAGAAGCCGTTTCGTGACTGTTTGCAGAAGGAACGACGCTAACCGTTAGCGTGCTAGCAGTAGTTAGCTGTCAATCATACCGACCCCGTCTGTCTCTCTGCCTGTCTGTCTCACTGCCTGTCCCTGTCTCTGTCTGTCCGTCTGCCTGTTGTCCCCGTGTCCGTGTGTCTCCTCACCTGCGGCTCAGGTGGTAAAAAAAACACGGAATCAACAGACAACGAGGGAGCGTTATCCGTTAGCCACTTAGCTCGCTATTAATAATCCAGCTAGCTAGCTATCAATATTTGCTCCGGAAACGCGTGCCGCGTTTTATTCGTGTACCTCTGAATCACAGTCGCGCGCGTCCATGGAGCTGTGACGTGTTTCATCTTCATCTCGCAGCGGGACGATCGTTTTCCTCAAATCTTGTTCTCGATTCTTGTTGTTGTTGTTGTTGTTGTTGCTGCTAAATATGAATGTTGCTGTGTCTCGCCTGCCTGAACCCTGTTCTTCTCGTACTGGCTGCTGCTGCTCCTCCTCTTCTCGCGATAGTTGGGGGGTGTTAATTCCGCAAATTAAATACCTTTATTCAGAATCAGAATCAAAAAACGTCATGAATCCTGACTTTGAATCTCAGAATTGTGACTTCAAAGTCAGAATTCTGAGATTAAAGTTAGAATTCAGGCTGAATTTAGGCTGCTTAATTTTTTTAAAGTTTGTTTTCATTTTTTTTTTTACTTGTGGCCCTGATCCTCTTTCATAGTAATTAGGTGTTACATTATGAACAAACGTGTCCTTTTCACAAATTGTCTGGAGAGTTTGCTGCATTTAAAGGTTTTGGAAACTTTTGATTTATTCAGTTCGACGACCCAAGAGAAAACGTGATACACGAAACACAAATGACGTTCTCACATTCTGCCAACATTGAATTATTACACCCTGGAATATGTCAATGAGAGGGGGAATTGTGACAGTGCCATCTAGTGGAAATAACATGTTTTTTGTCCTCATGCCAAATATGGCCAAAAACTATGCCATCTGGTGGAGAGTAGTAAAAAAGGTCAATTCTGATGCAAAAGCCCAGATTGACGCGCATATATAATAAAATGCCTGTATTATGCTTTAATGGATACAATAAGGTAGATCAAACATTGCAGTTTCAATGGGACATTTATTGTACTTAATGGTCTGAGTGTAACACTCGTTTGTGCACAATGAATTTTAGAAATAGCAAGATCAAATAAAAATACACAATCTGGCCAAAATTCATGCGGGAATATTCATGAACCCATGAACACAGACAAAATGATGAAGAATAAAAATGTGTGAAAAAATGTGGCACAAGCATCCCCAACAGTTAATTTTAATTTAATTATGGAATATTTACATTGTTGGGAGTTTTCAAGGTTATTTGTTTATTTTTTAAAACAAACTAATTCTTCTTTAAAGTGAGAGGGTGAAAACTGTACAGTGTGAATACGTGAATGTAAAGATTCAAACTATGAATGATTGACAAACAAAGTTGAGAAGCTTCTGGGTTTTCCTCCAAGTTTCCAGAAAGTTCCGGCACAGACCGGAAACTGACGCTTCGCGAGTTTTGTCAGACTGCAGTTACTATGAACAAAATACCGAAAGTGATGTAGTTTTCAAAATAAGATAGACGCAGTTTGTTTTCGGTTGTGAGTGCGTCAAAGAAAACGGGTTATGTTTTACTTTGAAGTAGCAAACAGGAAGTGGCACCTACCACAGATGCAATCTTGACGGTGCCGGATGAGAACCGTGTAGAAGCATCCAGATCGTCTCCTCGCCGATATAAAGAGGCAGGAGCAATGAGAGCAGAGGAGAAGAAGAAGACTACAAAGAAGAAGAAGACGACAAAGAAGAAGAAAAAGAAGATAAAGAAGACCCCCCACTGAACTGTGAGTACACAGTTGACACTTTTTCCAGGTTTCATATCTTCACTGACACACATTGATGGTTTAAACTCTGTTCATGTTTAGAAAAGTGTCGTTTCCTAAAAGTTGCTTTGATGTTTCACAGGTGACCGTCTCCAGTGACAATGTCTGCAGCTAAAGGTGTCGCCATCGGCATCGACCTGGGCACCACCTACTCCTGTGTGGGGGTTTTCCAGCATGGAAAAGTAGAAATCATCGCCAATGACCAGGGCAACAGGACCACCCCCAGCTATGTGGCCTTCACTGATACGGAGAGGCTGATTGGGGACGCAGCTAAGAACCAGGTGGCTCTGAACCCCAGTAACACTGTGTTTGACGCAAAGAGACTGATTGGAAGAAAGTTTGAGGATGCAGTGGTGCAGGCTGACATGAAGCACTGGCCTTTCAAGGTGGTTTCAGATGGAGGGAAGCCCAAAATCCAGGTGGAGTACAAAGGGGAGGACAAAGCTTTTTATCCTGAGGAGATTTCCTCCATGGTCCTCGCGAAAATGAAGGAGGTCGCCGAGTCATACCTCGGCCACAAGGTGTCCAGCGCCGTCGTCACCGTCCCGGCGTACTTCAACGACTCCCAGCGACAGGCGACTAAAGATGCAGGCATCATCGCAGGACTGAACGTCCTGAGAGTCATCAACGAGCCTACGGCAGCTGCCATCGCGTACGGTCTGGACAAAGGCAAGACTGGAGAACGTAACGTCCTGATCTTCGACCTGGGTGGCGGCACCTTTGACGTGTCTGTCCTGGCGATTGATAACGGCATCTTTGAGGTCAAAGCCACGGCTGGAGACACTCACCTGGGGGGAGAAGACTTTGACAATCGCATGGTCAACCACTTTGTGGAGGAGTTCAAGAGGAAACACAGGAAGGACATCAGCCAGAACAAGAGAGCTCTGAGGAGGCTGCATACAGCATGTGAAAGAGCTAAGAGGACCTTGTCCTCCAGCTCCCAGGCCAGCATTGAGATCGATTCACTGTTTGAAGGTGTCGACCTCTACACCTCCATCACCAGAGCTCGTTTTGAGGAGCTATGTGCCGACCTGTTCAGGGGAACACTGGAGCCGGTGGAGAAGGCCCTGAGGGACGCCAAAATGGACAAAGCACAGATTCACGACATCGTCCTGGTGGGAGGTTCCACCCGAATCCCCAGAATCCAAAAACTGTTGCAGGATTTCTTCAACGGCAAGGAACTGAACAAGAGCATCAACCCAGACGAGGCGGTGGCCTACGGTGCTGCCATCCAGGCTGCTGTTCTCACAGGTGATACCTCAGACAACATTCAGGACCTGCTGCTGCTGGACGTGGCACCGCTTTCCCTGGGAATCGAGACAGCCGGAGGAGTCATGACATCTCTGATTAAACGCAACACCACAATCCCCACTAAATGTTCCCAGGTCTTCACAACCTACTCAGACAACCAGCCCGCGGTCCTCATCCAGGTGTACGAAGGTGAAAGAGCCATGACCAAGGACAACAACCTGCTGGGCAAGTTTGAGCTCACAGGAATCCCACCTGCTTCACGAGGGATCCCACAGATCGAGGTCACCTTTGACGTCGACTCCAACGGCATTTTAAACGTGTTGGCTGTGGACAAAAGCACCGGCAAAGAGAACAAGATCACCATCACCAACGACAAGGGCCGACTGAGCGGAGAAGACATCGAGAGGATGGTGCAGGATGCTGAAAAATACAAAGCGGAGGACGAGCTCCAGAGAGACAAGATCTCCGCTAAGAACTCCCTGGAGTCCTACGCCTTCAGCATGAAGAGCAGCATGCAGGACGAGAGACTGAAGGCCAAAATTAGTGAGGAGGACCAGAAGAAGGTGACTGAGAAGTGTGATGAGGTCATCGCCTGGCTGGAGAACAACCAGCTGGCTGAGAAAGACGAGTTCCAACACAGGCAGAAAGAGCTGGAGAAGGTGTGTCAGGCCATCATCACTAACATGTACCAGGGAGGACAGCCTGCAGGGGGCTGCAGAGAGCAGGCACGAGGCGGCTTCCAGGGGCCCACTGTTGAGGAGGTGGA